>NC_030681.2:69435515-69735515 GCF_000004195.4 Xenopus tropicalis
AAACAAAATTGATGTTATTTCTTCTTCTAGGCTCTAAATAAGTTAGAGAGCAGAAAGCAAAGAGTTAAAAGAAAGGAAGGCTTTTTTTGAGTACAGAATTAACATTAATGTAAAAGCAAAGGTTATTGAAATGAATAACAAACGAATGACAAATGTGTGCTCTTGATAAGATGCCTAACAAAGATCCAATCAAAAAATCAAATGTGATTTTATTAAATGAAATAGAAATTATGGCATGATATATGTAAGAACAACCATAATCTACTACTGACACAAAGAGGAAAACTATTTAATCTATTGCAGTTTGGCAACAGAAATGTAACTTGCCACATTCAAAGGTTAACAGAATAACTTAATACTGAAAAAAAATTCATGTTAAAGGAGAAGGAAAGGCTAAGTCACTTGGGGGTGCCAAAATGTTATGCACCCCCAAGTGACTTAGATCGCTTACCTTGTACCCTGGGCTGGTGCCCCTGTTAGGAGAAAAAAGCACCAGCCCAGGGTACTTGTAGGAAGCGCTTCCTCCTTCCTCTCTCTTCTCCCGGCGAAATCAGTCGGCCAGCGCATGCGCAGTAGAGTAAAAGGCCGACTTTGTTTTTTAAGTTCAGTTTTTCACTCTACTGCGCATGCGCGCGGCGCTACAGGAAGCTATTGCAGGTACCCCGGGCTGGTGCTGTTCTCTCCGTACAGGGGCACCAGCCCGGGGTATGAGGTGAGCGATCTAAGTCACTTGGGGGTGCCTAACATTTTGGCACCCCCAAGTGACTTAGCCTTTCCTTCTCCTTTAAGGGCAATGGCATACAGGGCGATTGCCAAGCTGGAAATCATGTGGTGGCAAAAGGCTTGCAATTACCCCTTCGTTGACCTAAGTGCAGCAATTATCGACTCAAGGCAGTCACTGATGGATTTTCAATACAAAATAGGGTCTGATAAGACAAACATTTAAAAAAACAAAAATAAAAACTATGTAATGATGTGAAGGCCAGTCTGAAATACATAAGCCAGTCAAATATGTCCATAACTGCTTAAAAACTGTGCTCTACCCAGCCCTTTAGAAAGCTTCCGGTTTAGACTTTTCAGCCCTGATAGACTTCAGTGACACAGCAACAGCTACTTAAAGTGCAGTGAATATGCATAGGGTGCTGCCCCCCACAGTTCCACAAGCAGAGAGACACAGAAGAAGGAAACTGGGAGGGGTTTTCCCTGCTGCTGCTGAGTAAAGCCCGTCAGTCAGTGCTATGACCACTTCCTGTGGGAGACCCATCTTTCATTTCCCTCTGGCTTCTGATTAGAGAGGCTGTGTATGCAGCTCTCATATAATGACAGTTTTAGGAAGTAAAATGCTTTCAAAACATCTTTCTTTCTGCATCATTTCACATTTTGAGGGAGGATGAATATTATAACTGAATATGAACTTTATATAAAATTTCTCCTTTAAGTTTCACTTCTTTGTTTTGATCTGCTGCAGTTCATTGCATTTCGCCATTCGTTTTGCTATATATAGCACACCAAATGATCAGACAAAACCTAGGTGCCAGAGCTGAAAAAATTTCTTAAATGGATAAAAAAGTGTCAGCACTCTCAGGGTTTACGCAACAAAAGCAAAGAAAATAGAAGTATTTTTAAATGCAGGTGATCGAGTTTATTTATCCGACGTTTCAGTCCTTTACTAGGACTTTCATCAGGGAGTGCAAAAGAACAAACATATCGGCGCTTTAAAAGACAAATTTGGCGCCACTTGAACTGTTGCTAGGCAACAGAACATAAACAGAACGTGCCCGTGTCATAAAACTTAAGTATAAGAAAAAGAAGTATAGTTGGTAACATTAGCCCGCCCAACCTCCACTAGCCATTGGCAACGCTAAATGTAAGGTACTCACAGCCCATGTTTCCACGATCGCCAGGCAGACCCCAACTCCTGACAAGCAGGAGTTGATTGCGCACACGTACAGTAGGAACGGCAGAGACGGGGCCGAGCGTTGCTAGGTGGCTATGGGTAGTGGAGACGCCGTATTACGTATCGGCAGTGCTCCCCCTCCTGGAGTTTTTCGGTATATTAACCCTCAGTCCAGCGCTCGCATAGCGCATCATTTGTAGACATCAGGGAGGACACATACTCGGTGGTAGCCGAGTAGCTGTGTCCATCCCCTAGTCATTTTAAGCCCGCAGTGAGGAGGGAAGGAGGGAAATGGGTACCGCCACAAGATCACGCATCCCAGGCCTGTCAATACCCCCCGCGGGGCATCTAGAGTCTACTGCACGTTACCAATACATATGTACCCCCAGCGGGGTAGGTGCGTTCAAGGGGCATTGCTCAGACGACATAGCCTCATCCGCATAAGGCACTACATGTGGGCATATAGGGGTATATCTGTTGCCCCTTCAGGTGATCGCTCCAGGATCCAAGCAGGTGTGGGGTATGAGGGCGGACAATGAACCAAATATACTGACCTATGAAAACAAGGAAATTAAAAGTACACTGCTGGGCTATAAGAGGAATAGGAGCCTGAGGGATTTATTGGTCACAACTGACTTTAAAGGACCCCCTAAAACCCAGACTGACTGGTTATCCACACAGAGAAAAGTGGGCTGCTACAAATGCCCTGACTGCACTACCTGCAGATGTCTTCTTACGGGCCCTGACTTCCCCCACCCTCTTACGGGGAAAAGACTTAGGATTAATCACAGACTGACATGTACTTCCTCATATGTCGTGTATATCATCACCTGCCCATGTGGATTGTTCTATGTGGGCAAAACTATCACCACCTTACGGGAACGCATTGGTAACCACCGCTCGGCAGTAAGCAAGGCACTAAAAGAGGGCAAAGCGGACCAACCGGTATCAAGACACTTCCTCAAAATGAGGCACCCCTTACCCACGTTCAAGTGCATGGCCATCGACTTCCAACCTCCTCTGTCTAGAGGAGGCAACAGAGACCAAGCCTTACTGCAGCGAGAATCCAGATGGATCCACAAATTGGACTGTGTATCCCCTAAGGGCCTCAATGAAACATTACCGCTGGGATGTTTCATCTGACCATTTATACTCTGTCTTTGTATATACTAATGATCATTATGTGACCACTGTGTGGCTTTTACTGCTACATGGCTCACTGTATCACTTCGCTTCTACTACATTGTTATACTGTATGGCTTGTTTTGCTTGGTCATGCCCTCTCTCTGCCTCCTAACATAAGACATGGGTTTGGATGTAATATTTGCTTGCCGCTACCACAGCTCTTTACTTTTTAGCTCCGGTTTTATTTTGAATAGATCCAGAATTGTTGTACTATGCTATAATCGTAAGATTATTTTGTGTACTTTTAATTTCCTTGTTTTCATAGGTCAGTATATTTGGTTCATTGTCCGCCCTCATACCCCACACCTGCTTGGATCCTGGAGCGATCACCTGAAGGGGCAACAGATATACCCCTATCTGCCCACATGTAGTGCCTTATGCGGATGAGGCTATGTCGTCTGAGCAATGCCCCTTGAACGCACCTACCCCGCTGGGGGTACATATGTATTGGTAACGTGCAGTAGACTCTAGATGCCCCGCGGGGGGTATTGACAGGCCTGGGATGCGTGATCTTGTGGCGGTACCCATTTCCCTCCTTCCCTCCTCACTGCGGGCTTAAAATGACTAGGGGATGGACACAGCTACTCGGCTACCACCGAGTATGTGTCCTCCCTGATGTCTACAAATGATGCGCTATGCGAGCGCTGGACTGAGGGTTAATATACCGAAAAACTCCAGGAGGGGGAGCACTGCCGATACGTAATACGGCGTCTCCACTACCCATAGCCACCTAGCAACGCTCGGCCCCGTCTCTGCCGTTCCTACTGTACGTGTGCGCAATCAACTCCTGCTTGTCAGGAGTTGGGGTCTGCCTGGCGATCGTGGAAACATGGGCTGTGAGTACCTTACATTTAGCGTTGCCAATGGCTAGTGGAGGTTGGGCGGGCTAATATTACCAACTATACTTCTTTTTCTTATACTTAAGTTTTATGACACGGGCACGTTCCGTTTATGTTCTGTTGCCTAGCAACAGTTCAAGTGGCGCCAAATTTGTCTTTTAAAGCGCCGATATGTTTGTTCTTTTGCACTCCCTGATGAAAGTCCTAGTAAAGGACTGAAACGTTGGATAAATAAACTCGATCACCTGCATTTAAAAATACTTCTATTTTCTTTGCTTTTGTTGCGTAAACCCTGAGAGTGCTGACACTTTTTTATCTATATATATATATATATATATATATATATATATATATATATATATATATATATATATATATATATATATATAATTACACACATACATATACACACAGTATATATAATAATATTCACCACTATAACAATACAATACTTCAGCCTTTACAGACATTAATCTTGGTTGTTGTGTGGATGTCTCAACATCTGATTTCATAGTTCATTTCAATTTAATTTCATTTGTTTTTCTCATTCAACATTTGTCTTTTGGCCTTCGGTGTTGTTACTTTTGAACTTTTTCAATTCCAATTTCTAATTATAGTAGCAGCTAGGGCATTGTGGCAACCCAATATCACTGAATGACAGGAGTGCTAGTGCCTAACATATAAAATATTAACCTTACAAAAAGCAGCAGTAATCCAATATCTATGATAAATGCGGTTATTATTAGAACAAGGCAATAATAGGACTTATCAGGGAGATGAGGTATTGGTTTTTCTCACCGCATCCACTGAACTTTTACAGATTTTTTTATTTCCCAATTCCTTCTCTTCCAGCTGATTACCGTTTTGCCCTGATCTATATCATGCCTAATGCTGTATTTCTCTATCCCCCTTCTGATAAAACATTATCTAGCCTCTCAATCTGTCCATGGTTCGAAATACTTTATCACTGCGTTTTCATTTTTTCTGTTTTGCGATTACTCCAAGATTATCTGACTTAACAGAAGTCCTAGTTAGGGCAATAAATGTGTTTTATAGGTAATATGACAAAATATAAGGTACTTAACATTATTATATAAAAATTGTGTTGTTTTGAGCAAACACATTCATCTGTACCCATCTGAATCCTTATTCCTCATACGTACCACAAGCAGGACAAAGGGGTCAGAGAATTATTTTTTAAGTTGAAACTAATCATTCCAGCACTGAAAATATATGTAAAATCTAGATCTAAAGTTCTCGTTCACGTTTGTTCAACCCTGCACTGATCTTTATCTGTAGAATTTGCTAAAGTAGCAATTCTGGCAATCTAACTGCATATTTGAACTAAACAACATTTTACAGGATGTACATAATGGAAAAAGACAATACGAGTTGCCAATATTAACATCAAAGGGGACTTTTATGAATATATATAGGAAACTTTGGTTAAATGTTTACTAGTGCATTTGGGTTAATTAATTTAAATGAACACAAGATCAAAGCTAACTGGATCATTCAGGTCACTGCACGTGTTAATTTCACCACGTCAGATTATGGATTATGTTTATAAAAGCAAAAACACATTTACACTGTATTTACACTGTACAGTAGTATTATAAGCCGAGTATGGGCAAAGTCTTTAAAAAACTAATGCAAATGATTAGAGATGTTTGCTCTTACTTTGCCAGTAGTAGCACAACATATGGTTAATCTTGTGATATGCACAGTAGCGATTAGCTCTCAACCCTAAACCACCCCTTCCAAGGCTTTTTATTCAGGTCTGGATTTCTGAGCCAGACAAAACCCAAAGTTACTGCCTAGGGGCCATGGGAACTTCTTTTAAAGGAAGGCTCAGTGTGGTAACATCACCTGCCATGTTTATCAATCGTAACTTGTTGACCTGGAGGTTTCAGGCTGGCCTGCACAACAATACTGCAGACTAAGTTACAGAGTTAAAATATTATAATAGCATTAGACTGTTAAACAGTATCAGTACATCTAGTATAATACATGAAAATAAAAAATCTAGAATCTTTAAGAGCAACCTTTCTTTTAACCTAAAGCACACAACATTGTATTATACATATATATTTAAAAAAACTGCTTTGGAATATGTTGGTGCTCGTTTAGATGTTGGTTTTGGAGCAGTAACAAGTTTTAAAACTAGAAATACAATGTCAAATGCATTCCGTGTTTAAGTATATGCACAGCTTCCAGTCTTAACCTTAAAATTAGTCTATAATGGACCAAAGACGCACTGCTATAAAGAAAGCAGTAGTGTTTTAGGGACAGTTCAATAAAACAGCAGAAACATTTGGACTGCACTATGCCACGGGTTAAAAATCAATAAAACGAGAAAAAACATTTCTTGCTGTATCAAGTCTGCATCAATATTATAATATTCTTTTTTACTATATTCTAATATTGTAACGTTCTATTTCCTAGTCTTTTTGCCTTAATTTTCCCTTCCTCTGCAGCAACTCACCCCTGATGTATGAACTTGTACTCTCCTTATTTTGTTCTAAGCCCTTTTCCTAACAGGTTAGGGGGACCCGATTGCATCTGTGTATTGCAATTAAGTATTTATTCTCACTGTGCAATTTATAATAGCTGTATCCTTCTGTATATGGCTTTTTTCAGTCATTTGCAAAGAGAAGCTGTGCAAAGCTTCTTGTCAACCAGATGTAGTGCTGCCCTATGTGGAAATACAAACAGTAACTCCATGATTATAGGACTACTAAACCTCTGGTCTAGTACAGTAAGTTAAATTTAAGTCTAGAAACTCTGTCCTAGGATTTTTAAATTAACTGCATAGTAGTCAACTACACAAGCATAAGAACAGGTAGCGACATACCCCTTGTGACGGCATAGGCACGGGAGTGATACAGCGCTTCTCCCACTCATTAGGGCGCGGTTCAGGTGTGGATTCCATGAAAGTACGCTTGAGCTCACTAATGCTAGCCTGGTGTTTCAATATTTCATCCTGCGTCTTATCCAGATCCTAGCGACAGGTTAAGTAAAATAATAAAGAAAATAATAGGACAACGCTCTACACTAATACAAAGTCATTTGAAATTAGCAAAAATATATAATTAAAGAAATGTCTGTTCTGAAAATCCATGACTTACACTATATTAAAAGTGCCCTATGTAATTATTTGGCGGATATCAGGTTTTTGTCAACCATGCTAAAATGACTCCCTTTTCAAGATATATGCACCCATTAAATTGAGCAATTACGGACAGAAGAGCTTAGTAGACTTTGCAACAATTATACGATGCAAGACCAGAACGTGGCCAATGTGCCAAACATTCCATAAGGAAATGTATGAATTTCTTGTACACAGGGTCTCAGATCAGACATTTCTCTTAAGGTTAAACAAGGTTAAACAATTTGTTATGGTCTAACTTTGCAGCACTCAAAGAACAAGAAGATAGCTTTATATACTGGGTTGCCATCTGGCTAGTAAACAGAATAGTTGATGCCAATGTTATTAATGTGGAAGAAAGATAAAAAATAAAGGTTGGTTTCTCCACAGTGTACACCAATTGCCCCTCAAATATACCAGCATATGTGACACGGACAATCAGGGAGGCTTGCCTTGAGAAAGGAGAGAGACAATATTATAGAGACATTTTTTTTTTCTAAAAAATAATCATGCTCTATACATATTTAAAGCTGGCCATAAATATTAAATTCTGTTTTGTTACCCACCTGGAAGGCAACAATTAGATCAAGCAGAGGCCATGTGTTAATTTGAGGGTTCACATCAAAATACAATGGGATTATTTTCTGTCCATCCCAACTAATACTTGAACAGTCCATATGTTATCTATATAATAAAAATTGGGGATGCATAGATTTGGCCCTTACTTAATACAATAGCTGGTAGCCACAATTTGCCAATTCAATATAGAGTTATTCAATACTGAATGAAGAATATTTGTCAATAAAATGATCATGGAGAAAATGTAATTCCTCCGGACCGGTGCAAATAATAAAATATTAAAAAAAATAAAAATATATTAGAAATAGAATTACTCCATAATCTCCATTTTACATAGTGCCTGCAAAGCCAGATAAAGACACTGATTAATTCTCTATTTAAGAGGTTATTGTATTGTCATATAATGTATATATTACTGAAGCTCAAAGCATTAGTTGGGTTATAAAAGCACTTCAATTCTGCACACAGAAAAAATGTTTAAACCACAAATAACAATTTGATTAGGTGTGACGCAGGGCTTTTGCAGGGGAAACAGATGTTTGGTAATTTCATTTTGTAGGTGTTTTGGGGGCAAAGTCATATGTTACCATGTGCCTTCACATTCTTTTAAGTTGCTTTATGGCACAACTTTCTGTTGTTTTTGTGGGGTTATTTATTTTAAGGAAAAAGATGAGTACATTTACTTTACAGTAAAAAGCCTGGCTAACTGTTCTTTTAATCTTTTGATAAATATGATCCTTACCCCCCCCCCCCTCTTTTTTCCATAAAACAATGTTCTGATGTCAAGCATCTAATAAAGTAAAGCAAGTAACTCTAGAGATCTGCAGAAACCTGCAGTCACCATACTTAAAAGTTTAGCACTTGTTTCCATTTGGATGATTTTATCCATTACAGAGAAAGCCAAGTAGGCAAGACCGATGTAAGTTTATTGTAGACTGTTATTCCCAGTTGCCACTATTGAAAGTATGTGCATAAATAAACCTTAGCATCTGGCAGCCAGCTACAGCAGAATTCACAACATGCTCTTTTCTCTAGTTTTTCCCCCTCATGCAATTCATGCACTGTGTTTTTAACATCAGCCAGCGTGTTGTGCCAACCTTTGCAGTCTTTGTAAAACGTAATAATACAAACCTCCAACATTAAATTGCTATGTCTGACATATATATTTTCACCTTCTATTCTCAAGGAATTGCTCTGTGAAATTAAAATTAGAAACGAAAACAGAAAGCTAGATAAACAAAAAATTCAAAGCAAATAAAAGTAAAAGGAAACCAAATAACCGAGTCTCAAAAAAGAAACAAGCTTTTATAACAGATTATGGTTCTGAAATTCACACTGGACAATAACAGCAAGTTGGGGAATTGCTACCATCTACAGTACATGCTTTGCACACACCTAAAGCTACCCCAACATAACCGCACAAGATGCAGAAACAATTAACACCTGTTTTTCTTGTTCTTCGTCCTCTTCTTCCTTCATCAGGGACTGTAAATATTCAGTAAGCAATGGCAGAAAGATTATTAGCATGACCGTGAAAAGGAAAAAAGTTTAGAACAAATCAGTTTAGTTGTCTATTTTCACATTTAGGTAGTTTGGGGTTCAGCAACACAAGCTAAAAATTGGGCTACAGGGTATACTTTTACATGTTACAAGTAACCACAAGCTGTGTAGAATACAGTGGTTTTAGTACATACAGAGAAAGATAAATAGGGGATCAAATGCTATTCTTCTAAATCCTCTCTAAAGAGTGAATATGTTGCTGGATGAACAGGCACAAAAGGACATTTATCAATGCACAGATATATTTCAGTGCAGCCTGTGCCACTGCACCTTGTGCCCAATATAGTACAAAGTATGAGGTGCAACCCTGTACATAATGCTTGTCATAGGCAGGTGGTAAGTACAGGTCCTTGCTTTGTTTTTTTCCCCATTGGGAATCTCATTGGGAGATCACCCTCCATACTAGTTCATCATGCAAACATGCAACTGAGTTAGCAACAAGTCTGCCCTTTCATAAATACAGCATTGCCGTTGTTCATATAGCAAAGTTCTAAGTGTAACAGCATTGTTTGCTTCATACTTTACTGTTATCTAGAATGCAGCTGTCAGTCAGGTAACTGTCATATGCATTATGATCTTATTGTGTGCACAACACAGGTACCTACTGTCAGGGTTTACTTCAAAAGAATTCTGGGCACACACACCGAGGTGGGACACCCTGTATGGCCACATTGGCCCCTCCCTTGTGCATGTGTGGTGATGCTGGGGGGGGGGGGGGGGTACTGCATGGTGAGGGGCACAGGAGCCTGAAGACTAGGGATAGGTAGAAGAAATACATGCCTTGCACCCCACCACCCTGTGCCATTGCACCCTAAGCAGGTTCCTTCTCTGCCTACCACTAGTTCGGACCTTATTCCCATAGCATTCACTGACTGGACAGATAGCATCTGCCTTTACATATATAAGATTTTCTCCTGTTCATAAGCATCTTTGGAATTTGCTCATAGGCTTTATAAAAGAGTTTTAAAGTCTTGCTGTAGAAATAAGCCTACTTTTCCTTTGGCAGAAAGGTCTATGGTAGTTTTGTGTGCAATAATACGAGATACAATATGGCATCAAGAAATAAGTATGAACCTTTCTGTAGCTTACAGATGGGCAACATTCATGACATTTTATTTGAAATGAAAGGATTTATATTAAAGGCCACAATATAGACAATATTAGTCAAATTTAAAAAGGGTTATATAGCCAAAGATTCAAGCAAGAATTACATTTAATTACTTGTAATTAAGAAAATGAAAAACACATGCAACAGAAAAAGAAACCAATGTGGTTTTTCTAATGATTGCAGATCAAAAAATAAGGCTAGATTTGAGGAAATCAGGGAAACAAAAATTTAGAAAACCTTTACAAAGACACAAAAGCGCTCTATAAAGTTCAAGAGGCGAGTATATTAAAAAAAAAAAAAAAGGACCTATTTAAAACCCTTTAAATTGCATTATAAAAAAAAAATTTATGAAATCAGCATTCCATTTTAAAAATTAGGAATAGCCACAAGAATGTATAACTGGGCAAGAGTGAAAGGGCACAGGACACAGACAGAGGCCCCCACATATATCTCACTATAGGCTGAATCTCTCTACAACATGCAGCAAAGAGAATTTTGACATTTCTGCAAACATGCAAGGCATGGCTCCTAGCTGCCAACCAATGTAGTGTTTTTGTGCACTTTTTACACATTGGCATCTTCTATTACAGGTCCTATATCAGTGACTGCAGGGTCAATGGAAAAGTTAATCCACAGAGAAACTGACAAACTATATAGTACACATGATGCCTTCAGTGACTTTATTGATTATATGCTTATTTTGCAACCCTAAGGAAACCATCTCCTTCCGACCTAAATTATACTTAAAAAACACAAATAGGGGTATAAAATAACAGTGTTCTTTGAGACAGCAAAGGCCAATTTACCATCAGTTTTAATTTACTTTCCCTGTAGGTCTAATGGAAATCTGACTTTTTTCTTTCAATTAACTTTATTTTTCCAAAGAATCTGTGAAGGCATTATTTGTCCCAGACTATAGCCTTCTGCCTTGCTTAAACAGCCATTGTCTCGATACAGGATGGCCACATGGTCTTTACCACAACCCAAGGAGATCCTTCTTAGTTTATAATCCAACTAATAGGAGCCAACAGAGGCATGGCCAAACTGCAGAGTTTAGCTATTGCGTTACACACCTGCTCTTCCTCTGCTTTATCATTCAGTTCATTGTCATAAAAGGAGTCAATTGAGGACGCCTTAGGCTCTAGGTAGCACAGATACAGAGCCAGAGGAAGGGAAAGAGTAAAAGAGAATGGGACAGAATGGGAAGCAGAAAGCAGTAGCACAAAGATCAAAAGAAGGGATGGGATGAATGAAGGAGATGTGAGGCGGAGATAGTTTTGAAGACCATAGGGGAGAAAAGACAGGCACATTTCTGGGAGACTGGGAAAGCGGATATATCCATTTTCATCAAGTAAGGAAGGAAATTTTGATGGAAAAAACTTGCAAAAGCTAAGTGAAAACATGCCACACTCTACTGGCTTACTATTAAAGCACAATTCATTAGAGTTAACGGCTAAATAAGAAATATCACTGGCAATAGCAGCAGATTCTGATAAGCAAGCTTTAGAATTATCCTCACAAGTCATATTTGTATTCCTTTGGCTCCCTTCCAAACTATAATTTACACTAGTAGATAATGTGTGAAGTAGTTCCCCCTCTGGATCTACAGTGTCTGACACAATGTCCATCTCCAGGATGGCTGGCAGGTTTGCGGAAATGTTATGATTGCTGAGAATGGATGATAGTGAAAATGACTGACTGAGCTACAGCAACCCATGCAGCAAAAGGTGAATATGATCACATATTAAATGTTGGTATTTTTTTTAGAACAAAAAAAAAAAAAAGTGCAGAGAAAGACAAAAAGAGATAGAAAATATTAGTTAGATATGCTTTACCATAAAAGCATGGTTTGTTTACTCAACTATATAACTTTAATGTGAAAGTTAGTTTATACAGCTAATGTTCACAAACAAGGTATATTTTATCTTCCAGAGGTCTCCTTTCTTGTGCTATGACACATCATGTGCATAATACAATCATCATCATATACTTTGAGAAACCAACAAGTTATGTAGCTGTGCACATAAATAAATTCCAGTGCCTGTCTCTGATTGACAGTTTACCTTCTTTATTTTATTTTCTTTTGAAACACAAAGACCAATTACAACTGGAATGTAAAAAGTAACTAACAAGGGAGTGGGAGAAGGGTGTTAAGTAGTGTATCTTTTTTTTGCACATGGTAAAGTATTTTGTACAATGTTACCCAGTAGAGAAAAACTTGATATAAAAGCATAACAAAAGGTGATACCATTGTAGGCTAAAATCATAATCACTTTTGGAAAAATCACTTATTGCATAAACCACATTGGTGCAATAAGATGCATGAAGTGAGGACAACTCACCACCTGTTTATAGGGTTGCCATCTTTTCTGCAAAAGAAAAAAAAACTGGCCTAGTGGCAACCCTACTGGTTTACCATAAATAATTAAAAACTGGACACACTAGTAGGACAATTTTTAATAGCACTAACCACAGCCCAGACAACAATTTTAAAGCAGAAAATGAAAAAAAATATGTGGGAATACAAACTTATGAAAACCTTTAATAGGACTGAATTTAGACTACAACTACAGTCATATGTAATCTATTTCACACTTTAGGTCTAATTAATGCCTAGCCTGGATCCTCTTTGCATAACTCACCTCCCCATGAGTGTAATCTCTGCTTGCAATCCAAAATAGCTTTGTTCTGATCAGCTTTGAATTAGGCCTGAAACGTTTTGAAAGCTTGCTGTGATTTTCATATAAATTGCCCAATGACGGTATCCCCTTTACACCACTTTTGTTATGCTTCATATCAAAAGTTTTACCCTGTTACTTTTTTGCACATGAAAAGAACCAAGTAAAATTTCAGTTTAGGACAATATTGCATTTGTCATAAACAAATCTGACCATGTGCAAGTTTTTTCCAATCCTTTGGTCCCCAAAGAAAAATTCAGGCATTTGCAGAGGTTAGGATATCTCATTTGCACATGCACTGATGTTAGGCAAGGTGAAGAGATTGATTAGCGTTTAGAGAAAAGATAACTTAAAGATTGGCTAAAATTGTGCACTGATTAAATGCTCCTTGTACATTTTCCTTAACGTTTACCTAAATATGACTGATACCTTGCATTCTCCTTAAAGGAACAGTAACACTAAAAAATGAAAGAGCTTTAAAGTAATAAAAATATAATGCACTGTTGCCCTGCACTGGTAAAACTGGTGTGTTTGCTACAGTAATACTACTATAATTTATATAATAAGCTGCTGTGTAGCCACGGGGGCAGCCATTCAAGCTGGAAAAAAGGAGAAAAGGCACAGGTTACATAGCAGATAACAGATAAGTTCTGTAGAATACAATAGTGTTTTATCTGTTATCTGCTATGTGCCTGTGCCTTTTCTCCTTTGAATGGCTGCCTCCATGGCTACATAGCAGCTTATGTATATAAATTATAGTAGACTTTCTGAAGTAAACACACAACTTTAACCAGTGCAGGGCAGCAGCACATTATATTTTAGTTACTTTTATACACTTTCATTTTTTGGTGTTACTGTTCCTTTAAGCTTTAATTTAACAAATGCTATCAGAAGAAATTGTATAAGCCAAATTCATCTTTGATTGTCAGAATACCTTAGATTTATTTTATAAAGTTGAAACTGATCAGATATTGACATTAATGCACAATTGACACAGCACTACAAATACATATCCTTATCTGTGGACAGAAGAAGTTCATATTTCTATTAGCAGACTGGTTCATGCAATGCTTACCTTTGTATCTTTCTGAAGCAAAAACTGTGCACTTTTAGCAGGAGACACCTCAGCACCTTCTTGAATGGCCTTTTCTTGTGCCTTGACAATACCATCGACAGCATTATCAGCTTTAGTATAAGAATAGTCTTTAAGTAAACTCTGGTCTGTTGTGCCACCAATGGGTGCTAGTGAAAATAAAGAGTAGTTTAATGTCTTAAATGGGTGGTTCACTGGTAAGTAGGTTAACTTTTACCATGTTATATAATGGCCAATTTGTAGCAACTTTTTAATTGGTTTTCATTTTTTTGTTATAGTTTTTGAATTTTTTGCTTTCCCCTTCTGACTTTTTTCAGCTTTCAAATGGGGAACACTGACCCAGGCACTCAAAAAGCTATTTCTTTGAGGCTTTTTATTACTTGCCTTTCTATTCAGGCTCTCTCCTATTCATATTCCATTTCTCATTTAAACCTAGTCTAAATGAGACTAAATGTCTAGTTGTGAGGGTAATTTGAACCAGATAGCTGTTAAAATTCCAAATTGGAGCTGCTTAACAAAAAGCTCAATAATTCAAAAACCATAAATAATAATAAATATACCAATTTATTATCTCAATATAAATTAAATTATCTTGGGTAAGAAACTAAAAGTTCATTCCCCCTGGCTGGTTTTGAACCAGACAATAGTTATGGCAGGTACAGTTGGGATATTGAAATACCTTTTCAACATTTTTAACATGTTCTTTTGGCTGTTTTTGTTTTTATTACTGATCCTATTTAAAGGAGAAGGAAAGGGTTTAAAAGTTGACCCCATACATAGATAGGGCACATGGACCTGTAGCCAATTGCTCGAAAGGTACCAGCAAAAAAGGTGAAAAAATGTAGCACTCGCTTTTGGTTCTGAGCGCTCGTTTGCATCTATTGCGGCCGCCATGTTGGATATTTAACTTAGTCCAACATGGCGCCGCATAAGTTAATGCGAATGCGCGAACCTTCTCCCTCCCCTAGACGCGATGCTACAGGGCTGATTCTTAAATTCTGATGCAAATTGTACTGGTTTAAAAGCTGTCATTTACTAATAACTTGTCTTATTTACTAATCAGCCTTATATAGTAACATTTATATTGTATAAACAGTAAATTAAGCTCAGTAACTAATAGCAGCATAGAGCATGTGCAGAGAATCAGCAGAAAAGAAGATGGGGAGCTACTGGGGCATCTTCAGAGGCACAGATTGTTCCTTCTAAAGGGCTAGCGTTGCCTAGGGCTGGTGCAGAAGCCTAAAACATAATGTACAACAATTCTGTCCTACTTTTTTAGTTAAGCTTTAGTTCTCCTTTAGGACTTTTAGTTAGTTAATGTATAAACTGGCAAGTTGCTCAAAAATACATTTTCTTAATGAAAAAATGCTTGTTGGAATTCTCCTTTAAAGAAAATAGCCATGGTTTACTGTACTGTATACTTTATTGCTAGTTTTGTATTGACTTGTCTTTATTATACAATGTATTACATTTACACCAGTGCATGAAAGTCTGTCATATTAAATAACGATATGACTAAAACACTTTGCAAGTAGCTACTTTTTAATAGGAATGTGCGTTATTTGTCCACAAGATGGCACCAAAGCACTGTATAATGAAAATTCACCTATTATGTCATGTTTGCTTTTTGACTATAAAAAGCTAAAAGGAAGAAAACAAAGTACTTGTGTAAAGTAGATAGAAATATAAGACATATTAATGCAATCAGTGAGATAAAACTGTCTTTGTGTAATCACTACTCTGTGAAACAGTATGCGGTTTGTGTATTACTTATAACTGACAGAATCTATAAACTTAAAATTGTGGGAAAAAAAAAAAAGATAAACTATGTACCCTTGGCAGTTTGATATGACTGTTAATGATTTACTGAATCTCTGGCAGACAGACGAGGTGGATGCATATAAAGTAGAATCAACAAATCTTTTTTAAATGTTAAATTTCTTGACAGCACGTTATTTTAAATAAAAATTTAATTTAAATTAATTAATACCTCCATCAAGACTTCTGGACACACGTTTACTAGATGTGCGTTCAAAATATGGGGCCGGTCTATCTATCTTTATGCTGGCCTCTCTTGTCTGTGCCTGGGTGCGGCCGCTGTATCGAAACTTGGAACCCAAAGTCAAGAATTTGGCCTTCGGAGGTTGTGCAGGAGAGGAGAGCCTGTAACAGGATAGCTTTAACATAAGGTTGTAGAATAAGGAAACTAAAGGAGTTCGTAGCATGATCACACTGAACTGTATTCATAACAAATCAAACCAAAATTGATCTATAGGGACTGAAAAGTGTAAAATATAGCTGCAACAGGATATGTTAAAATAGCAAGATGGTATGTGATTACCTAATTGGAAACCAGTTATCCAGAAAGCTCCAAAATATGGGAAGGTCATATTCCATAGATTGCAATTTAATCAAATAATTATATAAATTTTTTTCTCTGTAATAATACAGCAGTAACATGTACTTGCTCTTAACTAGCATATAATTAATCCTTATTGGAGGCAACACTCTCCTTTTGTTTTTATGTTAAAATGATTTCTTAGTAGACAAAGTACTGTATATACTCGAGTATAAGCCTAGTTTTTTAGCACCCAAAATGGGCTGAAAAAGTCACCCTCGGCTTATACTTGAGTCGGGTGCCATGGGTCCCTCTAGACTAGCACCCTCTGTCTTTTGTTTGCAAATTGGGCCCCCTGCAACCAGACCCTGCAGTGCCCTGGCTCGCACCCAAATTCATCTTCATCTACCATCCTCACCTGTCCCATTCTGCACTAGACATTGCACTTTATATTCTATATAAACTATATACAGTTTTGAAGGATTAAGCTAAGCGGTGTAGTACTCTTAAGTTATAATTGTTAATACCATATTGTTTTTGTTGACCCTCTTCTCCACTTACAGAGCTCACTTACTGTTTTTCTTTGAAATAAATATTGAAAAATTTTTATTGGTATTTATTTTGATTATTGAAACTTAGCAGTAGCGGCTGCATTTCCCACCCTAGGCTTATACTTGAGTCAATAAGTTTTTCCAGTTTCCTTAGGTAAAATTAGGTACCTCGGCTTATATTCGGATCGGCTTATACTCGAGTATATACGGTATGTTGCTTCAAATTACAGAAAGACCTGTTATCTGGAAAACCCCAGGTCTCAAGCATTCTGGATAACAGGTTCCAAACCTGTACACATTGTGTACTGCAGTTGATTTGTCCCATGTACAGGCACTATTAGCTTTATATTGAACTGCATAACATTTTGCATGTGGACTACTAATGATGAACTCCAACATGCCATTTGTGTCCATTAATTAGCCAATATGTGTATGTTGTAAATGTGCTGAAAGTGTGGTTTCACTGTAAAAAAATTATTTTGTATGCAGTCTCTCCAAATCTAAAAACTTTATCAATACATATTGATATTTTTTTTTTAAAGGGACTTAGAGACGTGCCTCTAGTTGCTGTTCTTATATTCCTATCTTTTCATCCATTTGAAAGGTTGCCTTCCTAGCTGGCAGAAGCAATAGGAATAGAAGAAAGGCACTTTGGTGCCGTTCCACATCATTTATTAAAAAAAAAGATAAACTACAAAACCTATTGAAAAAGTGAACCACCCTTTCCACACATTACACTTGCATCCAAGAAAAATCCTCATACTCGATCAATGGCAGATACGTACTTTGCATTGTCAAAAGCAGTCATTAATATTTCAGAGATTATTACTTCACCTTTGCATATCGCACATTTTTTCAATATAAAATCAACATACAGGTGAAGCTCATTTATTGGCCATTTTGGGGTATAAATGTTACTACCCTTATAACATCAGAGAATGTGAGCAATCAGAAAACAACCATTCATAAAGAAGAATTGTTTTGGGCATGAATGGACTCTGTGGGAGATGTTCTTCCCGTAATTTTGGAATTTTTGAGATGTGTTTCCAGATAAGGGATCCAATACCTATACAAAATATATGCTGGATACATACCATGATGCACTAAAAAAAAAAAAAAACATTCATCATAATCTGATGTGAATCACATAGTACAATTTATCCCTAAGAAAATCTCTATTTGGGGAACTTTAGAATCAGATAATCATTGCATGTAACAAATGATTACAGAGCAGATGATTTAGTTACCTAAAGAATGTGTGGTGCTCCACGCAAACTTTCCATAACCTCTTTGCAGCTCGATGGGTTGGCAATTTAAAACCGATGGTACTCTCAAACTGTTCCATCTAGAACACAGCCAGAGAAATAAATGAAGCACTTCCAAGGTAGTTAACAAAAGAAATGGTACAAGCCATATGTGCCCAAATACCAAATATCTTTTACTTATACATAATAAAACAGGTTTTCTAAGTAAAGAATGACAACTTTTCTTTTAAAAAAAACCCTTTCTAGTTCCATATTTGTGTTTGCATTTGTGTGAGCGGTCTGGCAACTGGACCAAGGCCATCATTGTATGACTTTTGCATTAAGAAATTATCAAAACATACTACTTGCCATTCTGTGTTGTGTAATAGCGTTGCACGGGCCGGTCAGAACCCAAGGGAACCATTAGTTAGACAGTCATCTGTCCTTTTTGTTCCTGAGCCAATCCGGGAATAAACAGGTTCCCGTCACCTTACTAGCCTTGTGCTTGAGGTCACTGTCATGCTCAATGTGGAACATTTGTCCAAGCTTCAATTTTTAACAGACTGAAACTGGTTATCTGGCATGACTTTCCTGCATTTTGCACAATTTACTGTCCCTTCTCTTTTACCTAGACACCTTCTCCCTATGGACAAAAAGTAGCGTTTACCATAATGATTCCATCTCCTCACTATATTATACTATATATTGTTTATTAATAGTTCAGTACAGTACTGGAGTGCATAAAAGAAATGTATGGAACAAAAAATATCACATGACGGTCTTGAGTTAGCCAAAAGGCAAAAATTAACTGCTTGATATGGTAACAGATGCTGTGGTCAGAGCTTTTTGGTCAAAATTCAATGCAATGTGTGGTGCCCACACCACGAAAAACACCACGCCACACCTACGCTGACATACTGTGGTGAAAGCTTTATTCTGTGGGAATGTTTTTCATCAGAAAAACTATTCAAAGTATAGCATAGCGTGCATGTGCTAAGTGATATGAATATAGGCATCCTGGCATGATTTATTCCCTTTGGAGCTGCAAACTGGTATGTTGTTCATTCTAACTCTTCAACTAATTTTGCAAGTGTTTTTATATTGTAGACACAGAAATTTGTATATGTTGATAGGAAAAGCTATATGACAGCTTAGGGAAGCTATATTAAAATCAAACATTACAAGAAATTAATTTTATTCCATATAATAAACCATCGCTTAAACAATTTAATAAAGCATATTTTCAATCTTACCTCCCCTGGTCTCACTTTTATGTAAAAGTTGCTTCTTTTGTATGAAATTTTCAAGATTTTAGGCCAAGCAAAGCGGTTAATTCGCAGTCTGTCCTTGTAAATCAGCAGTCCATTTGAACATACACCAAGCATGATATCTACACCCTCAGAATCCTATAATGTAAACACATGCAAATATACGTTTTTTGTGTTCCTAGATCTTTTCTGCTGGCAGAAAAGGCACAGTGTGCCAAAGTATGTATTTATTTTAAAAATTGTTAAAAAGAGCATTACCTTTGCATAGTGTAGATCTACACCATACATAGAAAGTTTTTTGGCATTTTCTAAGAACTGAAGCTCTGCCTGTGCTGGAGTCAGGCCCCTACAGAAAAAAAAAAACTACAGAAAGATTAAAGGGAAAGTTTACCTTCACAAAACTTGAACTAAACATAATTGCTCTTAAAAGCACACACACTGTATGGGGCATATTTATTATATTGTGGAAGTAAACAACACCAGTGATGTTACCCACAGCAACCAATCAGATCTTTGCTTTGTTTTCTAACTTGTAGGTGACCGTTCAAAACAACTTGCTGATTGGTTGTTTTGGGTAATATGACAGGGGACGTTGACTTACAAACTAGAATAAATATTTTTGCAATATTTATTTTATTTCTGCAGTTAGATTAGATTTCTACAAGTTAAAAAACAAAAGCAAAGATCTGATTGGTTGCTGTGGGTATCATCACTGGTGATGTTGGCTTACGCACTGTAATAATTATGCCCTTATGTGAGCTAAGGCAGACAGAGTAATTTTGTTTGCTGCTGATCACGGCTATTCTTCACTGGGTGGCAGTGGTGGAGAAACACACCTTGTGCCACTACTTCAGAAAAAAAAAGTCACAAACCTGTGCGTTTTATGCAGCTCCACAATTTTATCTTCCATTTCCTTTGTCTGATTAGGAGCAAATTGAAAACCACTGATGTAGTCATCACTATGCTCACTTGTCTCATAATCTCCCAACTCAGCCTGAAGTGTGTAGGAACCAAGGATTGTGTGAGTCGCAAATGAACATGGTAGACGACCAGAAGAAACATCCTGACGGAGTTGAAGGCACAGCAAGTATCTATAAAAAAATAAATATATATATATATATCATATGAACAAGTAATTCCTTACACCATAAAAAAGGGGCGTCCTTTGGTAGGACTTACAAAATATACATTTTTCCCCCAACAGGAAGTGGAAGTGTACTCTTTTCTTATTGGTGTACACACTGGAGAGGTCCTTGACCCTTCTTCCCAACTTTAATTTAGAGGCAGCAGAGAGTAAGACCCATGCAGCACAACTTCCATTGCATGCCATTTTCTCACTTTGTTGCACATCATTAATTGTATTGCCAACAGGATTAATTATGTGCAAATGTATGAGCTGAAAGGTTGTCAACTGCCATCAGCAGTTACATCATCAATGAAGATAAGTGTGTCAGGACCTGTGTGTCAGGGCCATACATGCCCAAGCCATAACACCCCCACCATATTTAACAGATAAGCTGGTATGCTTTCGATCTAGGACAGTTTGGACCTTTTTTTTGGTCTCCACTTTCTCCACTGTTGCCATCACTCTGATACAGGTTAATCTTGGTCTTGTCTGTCCATAACACCTTTTTCCTGAATTCTGCAGACTCTTAACTTTTTCGCATATTGCAGTGTAGCCTCTGTATTTATTTTCATGAAGTCTTCTGCGGATAGAAGTCTGACAAAGACACACCTACCTCCTGAAGAGTGTCTGGCATTAGCCTTAATTATTGTTTTTCAACCTCTTAATAGCTTCCTTGAATTTTGGCTAAAGCCACACATAGCGTATGGCGCATATATTTTTGTCAAGCCGAAAAATGCTTGCAGAGAATACGCTCTATATGCTTAAAATATTAAGCATTTCTCGTGTTTTTAGGCAGATATTGGCTACATGTGCCTACACCAGAGCATATTCAGTTCATTCAGGTGCAGACACAGGTAGGGGGATTTTTAAGCATATGGAGTGTATTCTGGGCAAGCTTTTTTTTTTGACAAAAATATGCGCCATACGCTACATGTTGCATAAGCCTCTCTCTTCATGTTGAACAATGGCAACTACAGACTCCAAATGGTAGATGCAAGCCTAGGTATCTTATCCCTTCACTAATGGAGCAATGCAGCACACCTGAGTAACACCTGTGAAGCCAACTGTCCCAATCATTATGGTGCCTGAAATGAGGGGGACTATGTATAAAAAGTTGTAATTTCTACATGGTGAAACTGAAGTGTATGCAAATAACTAAGTAAAAGTCAGGAACTTGCACTTTAAAATCTTACACTGAGGAGCAGACGGGTAAAACAAAGAAAATGTTTATTACTCCAAAACAAACCCTGAAGAAGAATGCCATTTAGTGTTCGAACGCTCAGAGCGTATTTCGGCCGATTTTTTCAACTTTTTCATACGCCAGGGCAAAAAATTCGGGAAGGTTCTGCCACTGTTTACAATCGTTCAGTACAAAATTTCGTGACTTTCGGATCGCCAATACAATATTATCGTGCCTAATACGATTTTTTCTTAAGCATTTTCGTGATATTTGCGATCAGAAATTATCGCATCCAATCCGAATTTTTCCCATTCGGGATTCGAACTCATGTTTTAATAAATCGGCCCCTTAGTGTTCGAAACGTTGGATTAATAAAGGTTTTTTGTTCTTTTTTAAGTCCCTGTGTGTGCAGCATTCTATAGTCCAGCAAAAGAGTGCCTGGGTGCAGTATTAAAGATCAGTATAATAAATGTAGAAATGAATGCCACACTTACAGGACTTAATGAAAAGTAAAAAGTTTGTTTATTGTTACAAACGTCAAACTAACGTTTTGGCTGTCTCCACAGCCTTTTTCAAAGTGAAAACACAACACACACAGCCCTACTAATAAACCCAATCTGGCACCAAAATATGGCTGACGATAGAGCCGTGTTTGTTGTTTTTTCACTTTGAAAAAGGCTGCGGAGACAGCCGAAACATTAGTTTGATGTTTGTAACCATAATCTTTTTCTTTTTCACCAAGTCTTGTGAGCTTCTACATTTAGGACCTGGGGTTTTCAGGTAGTTGTATTTTGTATCTCCATACCGTAAGTCTATTAATTAAAAATAATTGGACATTAATATTAAATAAACCAAATAGGATTGTTTTACCACCAATAAGGAATAATTATATAGGTACATATAATCCAACATTTCGGTCCTCACCAGGACCTTTCTCAAGAACATCCTACAATAAAGTTGTGAAGATTTTTATAGGGTGTGTCTGTAAATTTTTTTTGTATATTCAATTTGGCTGCGCACCCTGCTATTTATAATTTCTTGCGTTATAGTGCTGAAAATATATTGCGCTCTTCATATGTAAACTGAACTGCAATCAAGGACCGACATGATATAAATATCCAGGGGTTATCATCTAAATGCAAAAGTAGGTTTCAGTAAGTACTCTTAAAATAGTATCCAATCAAAGGATGCTCCACTTTTGCTAAAAAACTTTTAACCATGTTAGTATGCCAATAATGTTTTCTATTTGGGTCACAGAAGAACTTGTCTGAGTGAAAGAAAAAGATTTTGAGAAATATAAGGCCTAAATCATTGTATGTACCGTACCTATTTTAAGACTGAATATTCTTCATGGTTGGCAATGCTTGTATCAAATACACACTTTTATATATTTGCATTTATAGTTAATGACCAATCCTATGTCACACACACGTTTTTCATGAGCAAGCTGGGATACACCTCATTATACAAATGCATAACACGGGCATCCAAACCAGGAGCTTGGTGCTCGTCACATAGCAATTACTACGAGCATGTTCTGGACAAAATACCATTGTTTCCCACAAACAGAGTACAGACTATTATCCCACACCTCTGGCAGGGAAAACAATTTTATGATAGGTGGACCATAAGGTAAGAAACACAAGAGAAGAGAAGCATTGAGCTGCAGAGTAATGAATGGTTTTGAAAAACATGAATTCTTCAACATGCTAGAGAAAAGTTCCTGCAGTTCTCCATCGCAATCATTACAGCAGGTACAACTGGCTGGTGGGACTTTTTCTTTTCTTTTTTGCAGTACAAACATGTTTCTGTGAGAATCTCTAGAAACATCAGTATCACTTTATTAAAGAGCCTAATAGCTTCTGGATGCATGTACTAAAAGAAATGCATTATATTGCCAAATTACTGTCAAAACAAAAAGGTACCTTGTTAAGTCTTCGGATAACTGTGAAGGATCAGGAGGATAGAATTTCACACTGAAGACAAAAAGCCATGGGGTCCCTACAACAGGATATAAAAATGATGAAATTATTTGTGTTTACATTGATTTCTATAAACATAATTCAATTTTGCTTTTTCATGTTACATAGTGTTGAAAAAAAAAGACAATAGCCCATCAAGTTCAACCCTTCCAAGTGAAACCAGCACACAAACTGACCTATCTATACACTCACATACATAAACCATATTTACCAACATCAAAACTGTAGATTTTAGTATCACAATAGCCTTGAATACTATGCTTGTTTGAGAAATCACCCAACCCCTCTTAAAGGCATCAACAAATTCTGCCATCAAACAACCTCACTAGCCTCACCGTAAAAAAATTACCTATGCTGCTTCAAATGAAAGTTTAATTTGCCATTTTGCTGTCCAGTTTTGCAAATCTCTTCGCAAAGCGGCAGCATCCTGCATGGAACTTATAGTTTGCACAATTTAGTATCATCAGCAAAAATAAAAAACAGTACTTTTTATGCCCACCTCCAGGTCATTAATAAACAAGTTAAAAAGCAAAGGAACAAGGACAGACCCCTGCGGTACTCCACTAACAACACTGGCCCAATTAGAAAGTGTTCCGTTAACCACCACTCTTTGTAATCTATCCTTCCGACAGTTCTCTATCCAAGTACAAATATTATGGTCAAGGCCAATATTCCTCATTTTATTAATTTTCTGTGCAGTACTACTTTAAATGCCTTAGCAAAGTCCAAGTAGATGACATCAACTGCCATTCCAGCATTGAGGTTCCTGCTCACCTCGCCAGACAATTAAATTAGTCTGGCAAGATCGGTTACACATAAAACAAGCTGGCACAAACTTATACAGGTTTGGGACATGTTATCCAGAATGCTTGGGAACTGGGGTTTTCCGGATAAGGGATCATTCCATAATTTGGATCTCCATAACTTAAGTCTGCTAAAAATCATTTAAATATTGAATAAACCCAATAGGATTGTTTTGCCTCCAATAAGGATTAATTATATCTTAGGTTGGGATCAAGTACAAGGTTCTGTTTTATTGTTAGAGAGAAAAAGAAAATATTTTTTTTTTTAAATTAGAATTATTTGCTTATAATGGAGTCTATGGGAGATGGCCTTTCCATTATTCGGAACTTTCTGGATAACGGGTTTCCGGATTAGGGATCTTATACCTGTAGTATTGTGATTCGCAATGTATTCAAGTACCCTATCCCTTATTGCCCCTTCCAATAGCTTTCCTACTACTGATGTCAGACTAACAGGGCTATAGTTTTCAGGCTGAGAACAGCATCCCTTTTTGAATAACAGAACTACATTAGCAATTTGCCAGTCTCTCGGCACCATGCCAGACCTCAATGAATCCTGAATAATTAAGTGAAGAGGCTTGGCAATAACAGAGCTAAACTCATTTAATACCCTGGGATGGGTCCATCCGGTTCTGGACTTTTTTTTACCTTTACATGTTCTAGTCTCTTTTGAATTTCCTCCTGAGTGACCCATGCGTCAGTAGTTATATTACTAGAAGTGGGTCTATTAAAAGGGAAGCATTCATTAGCTGGCTCCTCAGCTATCAGTATAGACAGATAAAAAATAAGTTCAGAATTTCTGCTTTTGCCCTGTTCTCATTAACTAACCCTGCAAATTTAAGGGTCCCACCCCTTTACCCATTTTACATATTTAAAAAAATAATAATTTTGGATTCCTTTTACTCCTAGCTGCAATACCCCTTTCCATCTCTATTTTAGCTTGCCTGATACATTTTGGCATGCTTTATTTGCTTCCTTGTACCTGATAAAAGTTTCTGCTGTCCCTGCTAATATGAATACTTTCAAATCCTGTTTTTTTCACTACCCTCGACACTAACACTTTTATCCAACCATAAAAGTTTGGCTTTGCAATGTCTTTCCTTGTTTACAAGGGGAATATACTGACCTGTATACCGGTTATCCAGTGTGCTTAGGGCTTGGGGTTTTCAGGATTTTTAGCAATATGGAAATTTGGTTTTCTGGTAATTTTGATCTCCATACCTTAAATCTGCTAAAATGTATTTAAATATTAAATAAACCCAATAGGATTGTTAAGTCTCCAATAAGGATTCATTATATCTTAGTTGGGATCATGAACATGGTACTGTTTTATTATTACATAGAAAAAGGAAATCATTTTTAAAAATTAGAATTATTTGCTTATAATGACGTCTGCGGGAGATGGCCTTTCCATAATTCAGAACTTTCTGGATAACTGGTTTCCAGAGAATGGATCCCATACCTGTATAATGCCAGAGAGTGCTGGCCCTTACCATTTAATTATACACACATTATATATATACAAAAAAAGCTGATGCACAAATAGGGTTTTGCAAAAAGGTACAAATTTATTCAGAGATCGATGAAATCAAATATACATATAACAGGTAATTTGGGAGGGGTTGATCTCAATTGACTACTGTATTTTTTTTAACCTAAACAGTGATTGTGGCATTGTGTTGTCTGGGTGATTAATGTGCCTTTATACATGAGCAAGGGCAATTTGTTACCCACCCCAAGAACTATCATTGCATTTGCTATTGCCCTAAGTAAAAGTGCTCAAGGTTTTCGGTTTCAGTTATTATTTACAAAGCCAGTAATATGCTGCCAGATTCAGAAGGAAGAGCCAAATTATTTTAATAGATAAAATGTAACAAAATAAGTTTTGTCCAAAGAAAAATTAGAATGCCTTATAATTCATGATTTCAAGCTGTTAAGGTCATTTTCGTTCTGAACTTTTATGTTACCAAATGACGAAAATGTCAAGAATCTGTCCAGACATCTCAATAAATATCATTACCACATTTTCAAATGGCAAGAATGCAACTTCTTAAACAGTAAACAATCAATAGGATTCATTGTGGCCACACTATATAATACAATGGTTCACCCCGGGTAAGGACAAACTTACTGTTGGTACTGCCTAATTTTTGCATTTCAGGCTATATACAGTAACCTTAATTTGTAAAGATAACTATGAACAGATTATCCACAATATAAAAAGTATGTGAAAATGGTACAGTGAATATGCATTTAGGGATACACTTTTTGCAGCAATAGGGGTTTCGCAGTATTCAAGAACATGATAGTAAGGTTTCATTACCAAACCACCAAGATTAGGTTTAATTTACACTGAAATATAAACAGCTGTCATTGTTACATTTTAATGAACAGTTGTTTAATACCATTAAAATGTATAAAGCTGTGTTTCTTATTTTAGTACAAAGCCTCTGAAAACTCTCCATAAAGGACTAGTAAAGCCTACATTTGCCTACATTATATATCAGTTGGGCACGTCTCCCCCACCAAGTGACTAAGGAGATGCTGCAGCCTTACTGTTAACCTCTGGACAACCAGTGTGGCAGGTATTGAAAGATTTCAAAGAGGCTGTTCACCAATTAAATTTGTGTGTGTGGGGTTTACCATGTCCTTTAAGAACAAAAATAAATAATTCAGGTGTTTTAATATGTACAGCACTTTTGTAGTTCTATTGTTATATCCACTGCATCCAATGGGCTTTAGAGCTGGTATCATTACCTCTCAGGCTGAAATAATCTGCAGTGAGAGATCATCTTGTGGGTGCAGTGACAGTATATAGTGCACAACATATATGCAGACCTTGTATGGCATGTTACATATTTTGCACTTAGGGCTTCTAACACAAAAAGGTGTGCAAACCGTGACCATTATTCCGCACACAAGGATTTTATGCCGTGTGTCTGACACACACGGACTTTAAGACAGTCACATCACTGGCTGGACTTTTTTGTCTTCATGAGCTGAAGGATCTGCTCTCCCATTATCTTTAGAATTTGGGTGCCTCCAACATAGGTTGGGAGCTGTATGCACCAAAATTTTGTATAGGGCTTATATCCTGGAGCTGGCCAGTTGGTAGATATCAAGGTGTTATGCAATAACTTTTTCCCAATTCATTTTCTTTTTTCATTAAAATAGAACAATGTATTGATTTTGTTCAAGCCGAGTGTATATTAAACATGAATTTTACTCTGCATTCATGTGGATTAAAGGTGTTGTTTGCCTTTAAATTAGCTTACGTTATAAAAGGTCCTATTCCTACCAACTTTTGAACTGTCTTCATTATTTACTTTTTGTTTAATTGTTTTTACATTATTTGCCTTCTTCTTTTACATCATCTAGCTTTCAAATTGGGGTCACAGACCCTGGCAGCTAAAAAAAACTGTTGCTTGAGCTTACAATTTTACCATTACTGTTACTTTCTATTTCTTATTCTTCTTTTCATGTCCCCTTCTATTCATATTCCAGTTCAAACCACTACCTAGTTGCTAAGGTTAACGCCCTAGCAACCAGAAATTCCAAAATCTGATCAGAGAGACAGAAGGACTGTTTTAACAGTTAATAGCTTTTACGGTGGCTTTTTTTTATGAAAAATGTAATTTCCATCATGCAGAGAGCATTGTTGGTGGTTTAATAAGATTTGGACATGAAGGTTAACAACCGCTTTAACCCAGTGACCCTCAACCAGTTTTAGGCTGTAAACACCCATATTGTTCACCCCTCAGACAGACTAAGAGCAGTGCCAGCATAGTGTCACTGTATGTACTGCCTGCCCTATGCTGCATGTCTGTTACGGCAGGCAGATTACGGCACACACAGGCAGTGTTCTGCCTGCCCTGTGCTGCCTGTGTGTGCCATACTCTGCCTGTGGGAAGTGAACCTGGCAGGGGTTTGTTCTATGATTTTGTCAGCATTTGGAAATAGTCATTATATGACATAATATAATTCTTTCACATGAATTAAGGGTGATATCCCTACAGTGAGCACCAACCATTTGGGGGTTTTACTGCACAACCACCATTACTGTGGGCATGGTCTGAAAAGCTCTTGTGATAACATGGGTGTGGTTTGAAGTGGGTGCAGTTTAAAAAAAGGGAGTGTTTAAAATTTGCTTCCATTATTGGCCCTCCATCATGTAGGCCAGAAAAATTCCGCCCCTTAGTACCACAGAATTTGGACAACATTGGGCTAGGCAACTATTAGTGCCTGTTACAGACAGAGAAACGTGTCTTTATTATTAATATTTCTTCTATTGACAGTTTGGACCTGATTCTCAGTATGTCTAGAAAGGAGAAATACATGTTTCAGCCATCCATTCAACATTTTTATAAACAGTTGTGTGTTTAAACTAAGAAACCTAGGCCGACATGGGTCGGCTCTGAAGTAAGCATACACTCCTGTCTCTCCATACTTTCCCAGTTTCCCACTTACTTTACAGTGCCATCCTCATTTAGTGCCGAATACATTCTATCGGCTAATGCACAAAAGTGCATGAATCGGAATAGAATTTATTGCTCAATAGATTTTAATAGTATTTTAAAACAAGTAGAAAGTGTAATTTTTTTAAAAAAAAAATAAAGAACTGTGTGAAATGTATACATCAATGTATTTGGAATTTTTCCTTTCTATTTGCATTGCCTAATTTCAGGCAAAACTGCAAAGCATCCCTCCCCACACCAGATATATGAAGTCAGCTTGTAGATTTCTTCCAGATGAGGGCATGAGAATTTGGCAGAGTACCAATAAGCACAGCGTGGAATGCAGGAGAAACTATAGAAAATAATAATATATAGATGTAAGATGAAGGAGATCGGATATGCACTATTCAATTACATTTCTGTCACCAGTTCTGAAACGGAGTATGTACATAAGAGAGCTGCAAAGTAAACAAGACAGCAGAATGGAATTCAGTCAAAGCTGGTTTATGGTTCAGCTATTCTATTCTCACATAAACACATGGTCTCCAGAGCACTCAAAGGGTTGTTTTTTTTATTCTGAAATATGATTCCTAATTTTTCAACCACAGTGATGACTGGATTCAAAATTTTTTCCTAGGCCTGCAACAACTGTAGCATATACGTATATGCACTGAACACAAGCTGTATATACAGGATGCATATCATATAGACAAAGTTAGAAATAAGATCAGCGCTAAATAATAATTTCCATTAAACTTATTTACAAATATGCAAATAAACAGGAATTGCAAAGTTACATTTATATAGTATTTTAACAGTATACAGTACACTGAACAATTAATATTCACAAATTCAAAATCAATAAAAGCATGTACACCATACTAAAAATAACCATGCGTTGAGATTTTGCTTTAGTATGATTTCACATACAGCCTGGTTTCTTGCTACACCCTACACAGTGAACAATACATTCTGCAACAGGCCAGTGACAGGCAAAGTTTGGCTCAAAGCAATCATCCTCCTCCGTTTACATGGAGGCTTGTTTATTAAAATTCATATCGTGTTTTGAATTTTTTGTGTTTTTTCTTCTCTCACATGAATGTCTACTCATTTATTAAAAATCCAAATATAAAAATAGCAAACAAATATAAATGCAAGTCAAATACAAAAACCTCAAAATCCTCATTTCTGCAAGAATTTTCATTTTTCATGCAACTCCAAACTAAAAAAAATCCTGAAAACCTGTAAAACCCTGAATGACTTGACAAATTACAAAAATGTAAGTAATTATCTAAATACACGCTTTTGTATATAGTTTATAGTGCATAGTGAAAGATAACATACTATTCGTTAAACTAGTGATTAGCGAAACGGGGAAAAATTTGCAAAACACGGGTGGTGAACTTTTTTTTACATGACTGTGCCTACCGTTTTGCGAAACGTCAGCAAACATTTGCTGCACCCATTTTGATGCGGACGCAACTTTTTTTGACGTGCAACAAATTTTCTGTGGCAACTTATCGCCGAATGTTCGCAAAACAAACAAAAAAGTGCTTTTAGTTCAAAATTCTCTAAATAAACTAGCTAACACAGGTTTACATCTGTTATTTATTAATATAGGTGTTAAACTGCTAAAGTTGCAACAGCCAAACAACGAGCTTTGAAAATGGCAAAATTTTCCTTTTTAAATCTACTAGAAGAGATGATCCTAACACTTTAGTTTTACATGCACGTTTCCTGCAATCGTATGAAAATTGAAATATGATTTATTTAATGTCTAATGTTTAGGGAAGAAATCTACTCAATTAACAACACACACATCAACACAATCTCAACTTTTCTGAGTTCCTGGATGTCATCTGTTTCCACTTGAAATGGTTTCTTAATCAATGCGTTCACGGCACTGTCATAGCTTGTGGATAAACAAATAAGTAGAGTGAATACTTACGTCTGACTTGTCTCTTGATTTCCTTTGTTGGATCCAGCCAGTTCTAATCAGAGGCAAAAAGCAAACTAATGTTAAAGGCAACAAAACTGCAATTGCAAGAACAGGCTGCTCATGGCTATTATAACATACTATTTCCTTCGAGGACAATATAGTAGTCATTACTTTAACATTTTACATATTCACATATTTCGGGATTCCATCATAAATTGAAACCTTTAAAGGGGACCGGTCACAGAGACATAAAAAGCTGTAGAATAAAAGTCCTGTTAAAATAAAACATGAAACCCAAATTGATTTTTTATTAACACATCCATGCCAATTATAAAGGCATTTAAAATTACTAGCTGTCAATCATATATTGCCAGCCCCAGCTCTATTCCTTAGGCATAGAGGTGGGCAGAAAATAACTTTTCCCTCCCTCCTCACAATCTAATTGTGTAGCCAGTGTGTGGTCATGCGCACCTGGTCCTCCATTTTATCAAATAAACATGACATGATACACAGCTTGCTTTACTAATAGTGTCCACAAAAATGGCACCTGCCTACTTGCTGTAATTGAGCAATTCCAAAACTAAAGAAAACAATGTTTATATAGTGAAAGTGAAGTTTATTTTGCTAAACCAACATGATAAAAATACATTTGGGATTATTTCTTAGGGTGAGAGGTTCCCTTTAATGAGGGTGTGTTATTACTGTAGTTACAAAAGTGCATGTCCATACCTTCCAACATTTGAAAAATGTAAAGAGGGACAAAAAGAAATGTTGCACGTAATTGTTTGACTACGCCTGTTTTTTTTTTTTTATCACACCCCCTAAATACCACTCCTATTTTACAAAATTTGGCAGGTTATGTAAAGTTTTGAACACATTTCGGTCTTTCTATGTGTTATTACAGTTTTGCTAATGAAAGTGAAATTGCCCTTTAAGATGCAAGTCTCAGAAAATTAAGACAGTTGGGAGGTGTGCATGCCTTCCTCTTTAAATCTGAATTTTACTGTGAACAATATAAATAATGGTTAAAAGTCACTACTTGAAGCTTTCCGCCCCCACCGATCACGCCACCCCGCTGTGCCAGAGGCGAATGCCTATCCTGCCTACCCCTTATTCCGGCCCTAGACACAAGGAGCACTGAAAGGAATAAACACTTGCTTGCAAATTTTGCCAACACTCAACTTTTGAATTATGGGGTCATTACATCTCAACCTAAATCCATTGAATTCACAAATGGCAGGCTCTCACAGAAGCAAGCAAGGTTTCTTAAGCCATATTCTTTGACTCCCATGACACAGGAGTTCTCCCTGGGTATTAAATAGCTGCAGTACTGTTTGTGTCAAAATAAAATCAAATGAGGACCTGGACATGTAGTTTCGAAGAAAGGTATAAAAAGGAAAACAGATGATATGATGGCAACATTTCAGAGAGTTCAGCAACAGAAAAAAAAAATATTACAGGCAGACTAGATAAACTGAATGGTTCTCTTCCATTATCACATTCTGCACATACTTCTTTAACAGGAATCCTTCAGTCCTTTGTTTACATGGTTTAATTTACAATAGTGGCCATTCTGTAGCACTGGCTAAACACATGGAGAGCTTAAAAATATTTGGATTATTTTTGAGTTTACTACACTTTTCCCTGTTTGTAGTAATTGATTCTGCCTTATTAGCATACAATAAATGGTTATGTAGCATACAAAACAATAATTTAAAAAAAAAAAAAAAGGAGGAAAACTGACAAATTCTGGGCCCTATTTTATACCTTATAAAAGGTGAAAAATCAAATAGCAAACAAAAAAATAACAGAAAATACAGTGTGATAAATAATGAAGAACCACATTTCTCAGTTGTTCCTCATGTTAAAAGTCCTGTTTATATTAGTGTTTTAACTTGCATAATGTGGTTAGAGGTTAAAATAATTACAAACTATAATAAATCAGGACTATTTATTACCATTTTACATATTATTTTTAATATATATTATATATATATATATATATATATATATATATATGGGGTTTGTCCCTGAGGAAGAGCAGAGTTAGTGCTCGAAACGTTGGACTTTTTTCTAATAAACTTCTTGTTTTTTCTTCTTGCGAAGTCCCGGTGAGTGCGGTTCACCGTCTGTATCAGGAACCGCTCACACAGGTCTTATGTAGTTTTAAATCAGTTTATTCAGGTGAACAGAGGACTAACGTTTCGGCTGGAACACAAAGTTAGTCCTCTGTTCACCTGAATAAACTGATTTAAAACTACATAAGACCTGCGTGAGCGGTTCCTGAACTGTGACTATAACTTGGATTTTTTCGTGGTAACTGCACCCAGGCGACTCATACTATTTTTTGTGTGTGTATATATATATTTTAAACTATTGGTTGTCTTGAAGCTTGTTATATAACAGCTGCACAGAACAGTGATATCAAGGGTTGCTGGGATTCCTATCTAGTACCTTTGGCACAGTGTCTATGACAGTGGCAGTTATGACACTTAACATACAAGAGTGCCTGGCTTTCAGCTCACCCCTTCTGCAGCTGCACTCCAACACAACAGCTGGCTTATAAATGGCTCACTGTACAGACTGCACAAGAATGAGAGAGACATCATTGAACATGCTGCATAACATGGACTTTTGATCACATAATTAGGGCATTTTAAACCAAAATAGGCCAGAAGAGGAAAAATTGTATCAGGCAGAGTGAAGACCAAAAAAAAAAAAAAAAAAAAGATAATTCTCTCTTTTTTCTCCAAAGCAAAAGGGGCAAACAAAGTCTCAGATATGCATCTTATAACAGCCTAATTCACCAAATCCTTTACATATTTTATAGTGCCAAATAAGTTTGACACAGAATACAGAACACAAAACCATGATTCCTTCCCACAAAGACACCAAATATATACATATTTATCTTTCAAGGGAATGCCAGCTCAGTGACATTTTGGCCTTATACTAATTTCTTTTTAATCATTTGACAGTCATATGATGTCTCGATTTTTGGAAACAGACAACAAAGGAAGTTTATTCACACAAAAAAAAAAAAAGAAAATGCAATATCGTGGTACAGAACAACAATCTGTAAACCAGTCTTTAGGATTATGGCACGCTAGGCTATATATTCTGTCCGTCTGTCTTTTCTCCGTAGGTGGGGAACAGCCAATGCGCATCAACCTGTTAAGCACTTCCAGGCACACACAAATCGGATACCGGAGATAAAATGTGAAACAATGTATTTTTACATTAACAATAACTGCTCCGTGTGCAGAACAGATGGGAGTGCAACGACTTTTAAAAAAGACAAGGTAAGTCTACTAAGAAGTTAATCTCCTTTACGTGCAGTGGTGTCATCCATGAATTTAAGACCCCTCTATTTCAAGCCCTTTTTCAGATTGTAAGCCTCATTGTAGAAAAAAAAAACGTAACTATCAGAAATACACACAATCCACCAGGGAGCTTGCACAGTTGTTACAATCAAAAAGCAGGGCATTTGCATTCAAAAGTATTTTTGAGAGCACTTGTGCGCAGTTTTGTTTACTTTTGCAAGAGTATGAAATTCTGTGACACACTTAGGTCAAGGGGTGGTTTAATATTGTTCCACTCAGCCATCTTGATGATGTCACATGCAGTAAAAAGGCGGCTGCGAGCGAGGATGAATAGGTGCACATCAGGCACAGGAGGAGTACTGCAGAGAATTTTAACAAAATAATCTTGCAATCAGGTACAGCAGGGGGGTTGCTACCACATACTACAGATATTGTGGCTTTCCCTGTCCTTTAAGGATGGTGATCCAAATTACATAAAGATCCCTTATCTAGAAAACCCAAGGTTCTAAGCATTATGGATAATATATCTACTGAAAATACTTTAGAAACTCTATAATAGTTCAGAGTTTCTAAACCAAAGTTAAAACTACAAACATTTGCCAAATACTTCAAGGGTCTCATGGGGGAACTCACTGTTGAAGGGATTCATATTCACTGCAACAGAAAATGAAGGCGTGGAACAATAAAAGATGGGACCCAACATTTAAAAACATGTTTTAAAATAAAACTTACTTTCTGGTAAGCAGAATCTTGACAGGTCAATCCAAAATAGTCAGTTTCCAGTAAATTAAGATGTTCATAGACGTTTGCATATAATGCCTGTCCCTTTGCACGTTTCTGTTGAGACAAAAGTAAGGTAAAATATTTACATTTTGCACACTGTACCAATGAAACCAGAAATTGAAATGTTTTGCCTCGTGTGGATCACTCACTGCTAGCATCTTGTAGAGGTTTATAAAAGACTGTGAATCCATCCAACACATCAGACCCTAACCCATTTTTAGGCCACCTACACCCACCCAATGCCATATCCTTTTATTCTTACCTTTTCCCTTGACCCAAATCCACAGGTGTTCTCAGGGGTGGTTCACTACAGACATCCCCAAGGGTCAATTTTACCAGTAGCCAAATAACATGCCTGTACTTCCTTTGGAGTGGGGCACGTAATACAAACTCTATGACGATCTTTTCATACTGAAGTGTAGTTCACTGGCAGCTTATTGCAAAATCTGATGTCAAGGCAAGTTGGGTTGACACTAGCTTCCACACAGGTAAATAAACAATGTGTCCAACCAAAAATAATGCCTCCACCCTAAAACCTATTTGTCTAAAAGGCACTTTTCAAAGCACTATGTCTTTCGATCATTTCTAAATCCTTAGAAATGTTGTGACTGCCTATGCAAATAGGCATTCAATCAGTGTGACTGTCAGGCTACCTTGTAGAATAAATGGAGCAAAATCCCTCTATAAAAAGGACTGTGTATGTCAGTGGGGATAAGATGGTTAAGAATGTAAAAGCAGACACACACAATACCACTACATTTTCCTTTGAAGATTTTTAGTCTAGAATTTTACTCATTAAAAAGATGGCCACCTAATTTAGTATATTGCATAAAAAAAGAAAAAGGTAAAAGGTAAAGATTGCTTTTAAAAGCAGTATCAGTGCACAGCTTCCTGCCTTAAATTGAAGCCTGTTAATTAAAAAAAAAAGAGTGCAAAGCACTGTGGGAACTGGAGTGCCTGGAGGAGAGCTAGGGATGCAATCTTACAGTGGTAAGTATACAAAATAAAAACCCTCTCTTGTGCAAAAACAAGCCATGATTGCCTCCAAGGGTAGTTTAAATAGTCAGTATCAGAAAAACATAAGAGTAAAAACAAAACCATGAAAAAGGACAAATCTGGGCTGTTCATTTTCATCCTGTTTCCATCCAATGGGTGTGTACACAAGAGTGACCCTCAGCTCAACTTTGTGCAAACAACTCTGCTTCAGTACAAAAAGATTCAGGTCATTTAAAACGAATGTTTAAGTGTAACAAGCAATGCAAAATTTGCAGTGTGTCTAGTGCAAAGCCAATATACATATATTTTGGTGGTTTCATGCCCCAAATTCAACATTTCTTTAGCCAACAGTGGCTAACATGTTGCCACTTATTGTTATATATTTTAAAACTGCAGTATTGTTTATTCATCATCATATTTTGGGCTTAAGTTCTGCACCAATTTAAACAGCAGTTTTACAAAGAAATAAGGGTATAGGTAGGGTTATGGCAAAATGGATCTTCACAAGTCATTTCTCACTGACAAAACTGACAAGCTATAAAAGCAGCTTTCGGCAGTCAGTTGATATTTAAATTTGTACTACGATCCTCTTCGGTGCATCAATATTTAGGAATCATCACGTATCAGGCCACTGAAAATTGGCCATATGACTAATTCCTCTCAATATATGTAGATATATAGTGGGCCATTATTTGCACAGAAGAGCAAAAACAGAGAAAGTATGTAGGAATGAAGGAGCCCTCAGATCTCATGTTGCCTTTGTTTAAGCTAAATATATGTTTGTTATAATATATTGTATTCAAATCTATTTTCTCTTTACTAAAAGTTTCTCCAGCTCTAAAGATGTCTTTATTTGGGGCTTGGAATTAACCTGAGGGAAAGTTGACTAGTTGCCTTGGGGTGTTACAAGTCCTGACACTGCCTCTGTCATGTATTTGACTATTCATTGTATGAAGTTGGTCCTGCACCATTAAGAGATACAGAGATGAATACCAACTCTTTGGGTGGGTTTGTAAGCATGCAAGGATTTCTAACCGATATGGGGGGGGGGGGGGGGGGGGGGGCAGAACGAGGGCCATAAGCTGAATAAGTAAAGTTGCATCAACACAGGCTAAATAGATAGTGACAAAAGTGTAGGGAATTTTTTTCTTTTCTTAATAAAAAGAAAACATTTTCACAAGCCAAATGAGTGAGGCACCATAGGAATCCTACATGGATGTCTTGCTATTTGTGGCATTCAGCATCTCGCCCAAATGTATAGCATTTTTGAGGTCTGCCAGCAAAAAAGCATTTATTTAAATTGCTTAGTCTGCCATTCTGAACAGACATTATGAGCCACTGTCATTCCAGTAAAACATCGCTGTCTGTTTCTGTGTAGGACTCTAACACAGACGTTATTGTGTGCCTAGCTGCCCGTAATTATAAAATCACAACGGAACAATTAGTGTAGTCCACAGTCCTTTTTAAAGTGATCTGTACTCATTTTCACCAGAAAGAAAAATTGTGCTTATCAGGAAAAATGTAACTAGAATGTATGTATATCTTTATTTATAAAGCGCTACTTTGTACAAAGTACAACAATAAATACAATAAATACAAGGTGCAGTTGCAATAAGAGTCAGAAACACAAGATGAAGGAGGTCCCTGCCCCATAGAGCTTATAATCTATATGGGAGGGGTAACTGACACAAATAGGATATCTAGTATAAATAAATTTGAAGCAACTGGACTTGTTTAGTAATCATTGAAGACGTTTCACTACTCATCCGAGCAGCTTCTTCGTCTGAAGAAGCTGCTCGGATGAGTAGTGAAACGTCTTCAATGATTACTAAACAAGTCCAGTTGCTTCAAATTTATTTATACTAGATATACCATGACCTGGATGAATGAAAATCTTCATAGACATACTGACACAAATGGGCAAATGTAAGTGCTATAGGTCACAGTGGGTGACATTACAGTATAGAAGAAAACAAATGTAAATGAGAAGAAAATACACCAACATTAAGCACCTTTCCAGTATTCATTAAAAATATGAAGTATTAACACATGCACACAATATCTATACTTTTCTGCACTATTTCTGTCTGACTATGCAGCAGCTCTCTTCCAGCCAATACTCATTTTCTCACAATACCTTGCATAATCTGCTAAAGGGGTAGAACACTCCTATACATACCTTTGCTCAAATAAAACCAACACCAACTCTACCAACACATATATATTTCTATTTACTTTGCTATTATAAAGCACTACAGGTATCGGGCCCCATATCCGGAAACCTATTATCCAGAAAGTTCTGAATTACGGAAAGGCCATCTCCCATAGACTCCATTTTAATAAAATCACATTTTTAAAAAAAGATTTCCTTTTTCTCTATAATAATAAAACAGTACCTTGTACTTAATCCCAACCAAGATATAATTAATCCTTATTTGAGGCAATTTTATTGAATATTTTTATTAATTCAAGACAGATAGAAAAATGTACAGGCTACCATACAGTTATGATGCATACAAGAAAAAGTTCCCTTAGCTTAACATAGCATTTTGGCAAGTATCAATGTTAGCGACCAAAAGCGTTGTTTGTAGTCTGTATATATACACACAATCCTATTGGGTTTAATTACCGTTTCAATAATGTTTTCTAGCAGACTTAAAGGGTAGAAGATATGAATTACGGAAAGACCCCATATCCGGAAAACCCCCCGTCCCGAGCATTCTGGATAACGGGTTCCATACTTGTATTAGTTAACTGCACTGAAGCCTCTAGCTCATAAATAATTTCATTGGTTCCAATGTAGCTAATGAACTCTGTATAAATAAACCCACCAGTCCGCAGTATTTGATCAGATTTGAATTACAGAATATTTTAATTTTCTCACAGGTGGAGAAACAGCTGATTCAGCCTCCAAAGTGCCTAAGGTGTGTGTGCAATGACAAGCATGCAATGCATCCGTCACTAGGTACACAGGTGGGCATATCAGGAGAAATATGGAAGGTCACCAAACAAGCAGATCTTATAGTTTATGGACACCTTTTTACAGAGGGCTTTTCTGTAGAACAGGAGGTTGGACAGTAAGCAAAAGTGCTTTAGATTTCTTGCTTAGTGAATAATAAGATACCAAAAGCCCCACATATACGGGCAGTATACCCCCGTGTTCAACATATGTTCAATGTTGGGGTTTGTGCTGAACATACTTTTTTGCCTACAGTTCAGTGTAAAAATGAAACTGGGTAAATAGATAGGCTGTACCAAATAAAAAAATATTTTTAATATAGTGAGGCAAAAAATTAATCTATAAAGGCTGGAGTCAATGGATGTCTAACATAATACCCAGAACACTGCTTCCTCCTTTACAGCTCTCTAACCTGTTACTAGTCAGTAACCAATCAGTGACTTGAGGGGGGCCATATGGGACATAACTGTTCAGGATCAAAAGCAAACTAACTTAATTAGGCTTTGCAAAATAAAAAATGTTAACTGTTCTTTTAAACATATAAAATATAAGTATATGAAGCAATCCCATATTTGGCCATTGTAAAGTGGATTAATTAGATAACCTGTGTACAGACCTTCTTAAAGGCATTGGCCAAAGTGGAGATTAGCTGCCCGTGGCAACCCCCACCAGCAACCAAGTGAATTGCCAGTGAAAAGGTATACATGTTGCCTGCAGAAGGAAGCTACACACAATATGTATGCCTTTTCACCACTAATTCACTTTATTGCCAGTGGAAATTTCAGGGAGATTAATCGCCCGCGGTAGCAGAGATTTAACCACAGGCTACTAATCTCCCCGTTGGATTATTATGCAGAGGGATAATCACTGCAATTGTAATCTAATTATCTACCTAGAAGAGACCAAACATGGAATAACTGACATTTCCTGCTTGCCTTGTTTAGCTAAAGAGAGAACAAAAAAAAAAATTGTCATTAAAACTATAGGTAAAAAGTATGTTTAGCCAAGTCCTGTTCATCACATTACTGCCCCTTTAAAATCGACTTTAGCATTGTTTCAGAAGCCAGAACTAGCAATTAGAGATGCACCGAATCCCAGGTTTTTTTTTTTTTGTTTGTTTTTTTTTTTTAAGGATTTGGTTTTGGTCAAATCCGCGGTCCCAGCCGAACCGAATCCTAATTAGCGTAAGTTAGCATATGCCAATTAGCATTCAGAAAGGGTTGATTTGTTAGGTGAAAAGAAATGTTCACCCCTTCCGATCCTAATTACGACATGTTAAATAGGATTCGGCCGAATCCTTCAGAGTGGGTTCGGTGCATCCCTACTAGCAATGCAGAGAAAAAAAGCAAGGAACTGTCATAGTGTATTCAGTTGCAAGTACATTTACAAATAATTTTAGCCATTGGGAAAAAATGTATATGGGACAGTTGCATAAAATGATTCAATTTTCCCTAATTCAAGAACATATTTTTTGGGTTCACATTTAAGATATTATATCGAGTTCTAAATTTTAAGCACCTTTTTGTTAAAAGTAATACAAACAGTAAGCGCCACAGGGGCAGGGACTGATGTGAATGAGTTTTCCCATGCTATGCATCTAAATAGATGAGAGGGAATTAAAGATATTTAATATATGTAACATCCCTTTATGTCTTGGGAACCAGGTTTAGGGCTGTTAAAGTAAGTTCTAGGGCAGTTTTAGAGGAGTGTCAATAGGACTGCTTAACCTCAGACACGAGGTACATCATATTTCTTACCTAAATGGATAGGACTTCAAACAGTGCCACATGTGCTATATATTCTGCTGTCTATAACAGTGGAACAAGCTGAAGCATAAACCCACCACATGTAAACTTTTTACTTTCTTTTCATTATTTTTTCACCGTCTTGGGTCTTTAAAGCTATATTTTGATGATCAGTATGCTTTTGAAAGTCCCAGTTTAGGAGTAATCTAAAATTAACAAGCGAAAAATGAATGGGTTTGTCAGTCACAGAAGCTGATTAATTTGGTCTAATTATTATTTAGCCTAGCATCACAACTTTTTTATGATGCATATGCTGAATGTGTGTTGGTCCCTTGTTTTTATTGTTATTATTATGCATTATTATTTAGTGCCGACATACGGTCCAGTAGCAATTTACAGAGATTCTACAACATTCTGCACTGTGAATCAATTCTGATACATAATGTTGACTGCAATGGTGTCTCTGATGCTATTCCAATGCAGCCCGTCTGAATTTATTGAAGCATATAAATTATAAAGTGAAATATCTGCATCATCCCTTAAATATACTTGCTGTGTGCCTTATTTAAAAGGAGTTGTAAAGGCAACATTGTTTTAATTTATATTTGCCTTCTTTATGGCATATGCACCTATTCTGAAATATAGATCTAATCCTGCTTGCTGAGGCCACATCTTTCTTCTGCTTGTTCAGGCTGCTGCTAATTCCCCTGATAATGTTAATGCAGGCTTGTCCATACAGTATGCCTAGTAAAATGTACATGCCCGCATTTACATTATCAGGGGAATTATCAGTGGCTGTGAAAAACAAATGGCCATTAGCCATCTAAGTTTACTGGGGATGCGTGCAGACTAGAAGTACAGGGACCTCTATTTGTTGCGATCGACACACACACACACACACTTTATGTGTATGTATTGCACTGCAATAGAAAAAAATACCAGAATTACTGTAAAATGAATACATTGATCCAGCTGAGGTGCATCTAAAACCTTTTTCACAGTACCTCCTGTAAGAGGGTTTTAGTAGCCTAACAGTTATAGATTGTTAACTGGTTCCCCAAAATCTTGGTACATTTGCTCTAAATGTTGCTTAGAAAAGTTGTAGAAAATTTAAGGGTTGACATGGTTTCAGCATCCAGGATGTCACTATAGGGCAGAAAAAAAAAAATAAAATGAGAGAGACCTTGGTTAAAATGCCAGTAATAGTTGGAGCTATCGCAGGCATAATTTAATAGGGTCTACCCGTCAGTCTAAACATAAACCCTTTACCTGCCAAGCACATGGTACTATGTTCTTGCAGAAAAAGGCAACACCTGCCAAGAAAATAGTATGTATTTTTTTCGCAGTAAAGGCTCTCTCTGCGCACGGGTGGCTTTTGCTGCTGGCGAGTCAAATGTGCCCTCAACCCCCTCAGCAACAAACCAAGGGGGGCAGCTTTGCAATTGTACAAGGACCAGACTTCTTGCCCATGTTAGTGCTTCCTTCTCCAGCCCCCCTGCGTCCACCCAAGCACTTCTTGCTGCAAAGACTCCTGGGACCCCCCAAGGTAAGTTTTTGTTTTTGTTTTTTTTACACATACAATACACCTTTTTAGAAGTGTACAAGTGTACAGTTAGACATTCAGAAGCCTCTATCTTCTTAAAGAAGTGGAATTACACAAAAATTCTAGCATATTTTGCTTATATATATCGTGTTCCTGGGTAAACATAAGTGTCTACCCAAGAGAAGGTTACAAAATGTTCAGAGACTGTTTTCTAGCTAAGCAAAATTAAAATTATAAGTCCACCAAAAAATAAAGCATACTGGAATTCATAATTCCAAGCAAATGAGCAAAAGTTAAGAAATTTCATGGGGCATGAAAAATTGTGCATATTTGAAACTTCCATCAGCTTCAATATGCATCAGCTGCTCAGATATGCTACATGACCATGCAAGGTAGTGTGTTAATGCCTTCTGTGATTAAATTTTTATTACAGCAACATTGTAGCACAAAGCAAATGGAGACCAGGCAAGCAAATGTCAAAGTACTGTATTGCACTGATCATTACTCAGTGGTTTGCCTTATTATAAGATCACTTAACTGGCAGTCTCCAAGTGGTTACATTTTATTTAAACACTGCAAGAGACTTAACTAAGTAGGTCAGCTACGGCTCCCTTGACAATGCTCCTTTGTTTTTAATATTTTGATAAAAGCCATTGGAGAAAAATTGATTTACAGGGTTACAGGGTTGATTCACTAAAGTGCGATAAGCGTTATCGCATGCTTTTTTGCATTAAAATGAACGAAAAAAAAACCGCGTGATTCGCTAAAGTATTAACGCATGCGTTAATTAGCGCGCAACCGCATGCGTTAATACCGTATTGCGTTAATTAGCGCGCAGAAATAATACTAACGCATGATTCACAAACACTTAGACACGCTAAATAACGCAGTACTCTATGCGAAAATTAACACCTACTTGGGGCAGGTGGTAATTATAGAAAAGTACAGTTCATGAGCTTTTGGCAACACAATATGGACTTTGCAGTGGGATTTATTCAAGTATGTGTTGGCCCTAGAGTGATGCAGCCTCCAGTTTGCAGGGGAATGGTCATTTTCAAAAAAAGTAGTTTTACAAACGTAATGCTATGTATGGTTAATATGGCGTGCGCGTGATAAGTAGCGCAAGTGCGTTAATTAGCGCACGCGACAAGTAGCGTGCTGCGTTAATTAGCACGCGTCTTCGCGACAAATAACGCAAACAGCATCGCATCTAAATTAACACAAATATCCTTTTAGTGAATTGTGCCTTAAGATGCGAAAAATTAGACGCGATAAAATATTTTTAACACATGCTATAAATAGCGCTTGTTTTAACGCACTTTAGTGAATGAACCCTATAATCTTAAAGGAGAGTGATTTGTTAAACCTAATTTATATGAAAGGTACCAAGTTGTGCAGTCATAACACAGAAGAAAGAATTATCAAAAGAATTTCACAGAACCACTAAATGTGTTTTAGCTGGGTCTTTTCTTTTAATTAATTTAGTGATCTGCAAACTAACTCAGGTTTTGTATTTTGAACATACAATTAAATCATATCTAATTTAGAAACACTCTTGCTGGTGTCAATATACCACATATCAATATAGGTCTTCAAGCGGCAACTTAATCACTAGACAGACATAGGGGCACATTTACTAACCCACGAACGGGTCGAAATGAGTCCGATTGCGTTTTTTTCGTAATGATCGGTATTTTGCGCTTTTTTCGTATTTTTTGCGATTTTTTCGGCGTCTTTACGAATTTTTCGTTACCAATACGATTTTTGCGTAAAAACGCGAGTTTTTCGTAGCCATTACGAAAGTTGCGTAAAATCTGGCGATTTTTCGTAGTGTTAAAACTTGCGCAAAAAGTTGCGCTTTTTTCGTAGCGTTAAAACTTACGCGAAACTTCGCACCTTTTAAGTTTTAACGCTACGAAAAAGGCGCAACTTTTCGCGTAAGTTTTAACGCTACGAAAAAGTCGGGACGCCGAAAAAATCGCAAAAAATACGAAAAAAAATCGCAAAATGTTCGTTTTCAAGTCGGAACTTTTCCAATTCGGGTCGGATTCATGGGTTAGTAAATCAGCCCCATACTGTCGTAAAAATAGTATTATAAATTGTTGCACGTGTATTCACACTTGGCTGGAGAATAGTAGATACTGGCATATTCTAGGAGCCCTTTTTAAAGTTCCTTTTAACTACTCAATCAGCAGAAGCAAAAATTACAGACACTTGTCAATTACTGTATTCTGATTAAAGTTCAGCAAAACATTGAAAAACTGAAACAGAGACTGAGAAAATGAAGAGAGAAACATGCATTCTTGTGTTAATAACTGCCTTAAAGATAACCAAAAATAACAGAAGACTTCAGAACAGCTAAAGGCATTATAGAAGAATCTTTGAGATTGCTGCAAAGACTCTGTGAACCATTAAAGTTTACAGGTGAAAACATTGTTTCCCTAGTATGCATTAATCACATTATCTACATGAAACCTCTATATACCCTTACCTCTATATCACAGCTGTATTCAGTCCCATCCAACAATTTTACTTTGCACATTACGGTTTTCATCTTCTTGGGGGTTTTGTGCAAGATCTTCTTTCCTTCTGTATGTTGGGCATCTCTAGTGTCCTTTTCACCTTCTTGTTTTTCCTCCTTTTCATCAGCAATCTTTTGTTTGTCATCTATGTTGTTATCTTCCTTAGTAGGCTACAGGTAAAAAAATAAAAAATCATAGTTTCTAATTTACAGATTAATATCACAGGCAAACAAAAAAGTAACAAACTTAGGGGATGTTTACCTTTGTAAGCGTTCACATTAACAGAACAATCTTTGCCATTTACATAGTTAAAAATGTGGAGCTGAAGAGATATTCACCTCAGAATCATCCCTCTTTTGATCCTTTACTTCTGCACAGACAGGTTGCCAAGGGAGCGGTTCTTCTCCAGATATCCCCCATTATAATGGCAGCAATGGGCGCAGTCACAGTCAATGGGGTCCCTGATCCGACTAAATCATTTAACCTGCCCGATCGATACCTGCCTAATTTCAGGCCAGATATCAGTCGGGCATGCCCCTCGTTCCTGCCCCTACACGGGCCGATAAGCTGCTGATTTGGACCAAGGGACCGATATCGGCAGCTACAATCAGCCCGTGTATGGCCACCTTTAGATTTGTAATAGGAGTCAGTTTGCCTATGCCATTGCAAGGAAGAAATTAACAAAAGGACTTTTCAATTTATGCAACTGGTTAGAGTGCACAAGCAACCAATAAATTAGTCCAAAAGGAAAGAAGGACATGAGAATGTAAGCATATAGGAAACTCTCAGTGTATCAAAATATGCCACACCCATCCCTTCAGAAAACTAGAAGGGACTTATTTAACAGGTATATAATGCAGAATGTACAGTGGCCTTTTTACTTTTATTATGGAAATTGATTTTCTGACATGCGGAGACCATTGTTGATGGTTTAATAAGATATGGACATTTAAGCTGGCCATACACGTGGCGATCTCACGATGTTTCGTACGACCGTCGGTCGCACGAAACATCGTCAGATCCGCCACACACCATTCAGGGCTGAATCGGCAGGTAAGGAGGTAGAAACAATAGGATTTCTACCTCCTTCTGCCGATTCAGCTCTGAAGGGAGAATTTTGGTCAGGCGCCTTCTATGGCGCCCGATCAAAATTTTCTAACTTGGCCGATCGGCGAGTCGGCCGATATCAGCAGCTTCCTGCGATATTGGTCGGCTCGCTGACATGCCATACACGCACCGATTATCGTACGAAACGAGGTTTCGTACGATAATATCGGTGCGTGTATGGCCACCTTAAGCCTTTAACTGCCAACGACGTATGGCATACGTCATTTCAGTAAAAGGCTTTATTTGCCAACTAGGTGCACCGTACGTTGTTTGGCAGATAAGATTACTCTGATAGTTTTTAGCGATGACAGCCCCCTGGGCAATGAGCCAGGGGGGCTGTCATGTCGGCCCACCCCCAAGCAGCAGACGTGATCGCATCGCGTCTGCTGCTTGGTCCCGCTTTCCCCACCCCCCCAGCGCCGGCACACTGCGTAGGGGGACTTCCTGCTCCAGGACTGCAGCACCAAGACCAGGCAAGCTTCAGGACAGGTAAGGCGGTTTTCTTTTGCATTTACACACACAATTTTGCAGACTTATCTACACCTATATACACACACCGTCACACAACTTTTACACATGTACACACATGTATACACACTTTTTTTGGCTTAGATATTCTGACCACTAATTACACGGACGTGTGACTTATTTTGTTGTTTCACTAATTTGCACAATTGTTGTGATGTTATTGCATTTTTATCCCTGTATTAGTGTTCCTGATCTGTTTTTAGCATAGTTTTGCCATGTGTAGCTTTGTTGTAGAAAAATAACTTTACCTATTTTGAGTTCATCAGAATGTGTACTTTCCAAAAATATATGGTTTTCTGGCAGTCTCTGTATAGTTAGGGGGTGTTACGGCACATAATACACTGTCAGGGGGCTCTGTGTGCAAAAGCTGAGTTGGCAGGCGAGAAATCCATATGCGCTATTTTCATTTTGTACAGTACACACCACAGACTTTGGTATATCTATGCATATTGGGCATAAAACGGTTCAGTAGACCGCTGGTGTTCCTATTTGGGGTGATTTGCCTCTGTATGCAAGAAATTGTGTGAGATAAATGCGGCAAATTGCAACATTTTTAGGCGATTTTCTGAAATGTCATAAAAATCAGCAAACAGGAAAGCTTTACGGCTTGGTACTTTGGAGTAAAAAGAAATGTTTACCCATTATAGATTTGGGGGGATGTGTACTTTCCAAAAATATATGGCTTTCTGGGGTGTGTGTACTTTTTTTGTAGCATTATCCCACATAAAGGAATGTAAATGTGTTGATTTTGCAGGAGATGTTGGGGCCCCTACATGCCACATATTTGGGTAAACCTATACATATTTGGTATCAAACTGTTCAGTGGACCCCTGGCGTTCAAATTTATGGTGTTTTATCTTGGTACCTAATGCTATGTGAGAGATAAGATGCTGCAAAGTGGAAGCTTTGAGGGGATTTTTGGAGATGTCATCAAAATTGCCAACTTTAGAAAAGCTTTGTGGCTTGGTACTTTGGAGTAGAAAGACATGGGTACCCATTATAGATTTGGGAGAATGTGTACTTTCCAAAAATATGACTTTCTGGGGTGAGCGTACTTTTTACTAGCGTTATCCCACGCAAAATGATGTAAATGTGTTGATTTTGCAGAAGCTGAAATGACAGAAATGATAGATCAAACTGTTCAGTGGACCCCTGGCGTTCATATTTAGGGTGTTTTATTTGGTTACTTTATGACCTATAGGAGATAAGATACTATAGACTGGAAGCTTTGAAGTGATTTTTTTTTTTTAAATTTCACAAATTTTGATAAAAACCAATAACTTTAGGAGAGCATTGCAACTTGGTAGTTTGGAGTAGACAGACAGTTGTGCCTTTTCTGGATTACCCAGAATCTGTGTAATTTTCTGGCATAAACCTTCTGTTAGTGGAATTTTTGGCCTTGAAATCTAAAGTATGCAGCTTTCTGAAGCAGTGCTTTGGAAATTTGGTAGTTTACTGCTGGGAGTTTTGAGACATGGGACTTTCCATATCAGTTGTATTTTTGTGCATAAAATAATTTTTGTTTCTGGTAGGCGTGTTTATATTATTGAAAATATTTTTTTTTAATTTTGTAGACATTTAGAAGCCTATATCTTGTTACAGAATTGGAATTACACCAAAATTCTAACAAATTTGGAAAGCTTAGTTTGTCCTGAAAAAAAACGATATATTGTTTTCCTGGGTAAAACTAAGTATGAAGTCTCCAGGCTATCAAATATAGGTCATATGATAATCAAATGTGGGATACCTTACTGTAGGGGATTTTAGTTTTGCTTGCAGGGGCCAACATGTCCGCCAGAAAAATGTAAATATTGCATACACATTTGAAAGTCTCTACATGTAACATATTTAGCAAATTGTACATCTGATACCATTTTCATTCTGTAACCCCTTTTTATTAATTTTCAATACCTATCGATGATAATATATATAGGTATAAATAGTTTAGTAGACGCCAAGCACTTATATTTTGCAGTTTATAATTTCAAGTTGAAAAGCTTATTTGCTTATTTAGATAATTATCTACAATACACATCATTTACATGATCTCAAGATTGAACTTTGCTAGATCCATTTTCCATCAGTAATGTTTTTTTGGGTTGCTTTTTGGTTGTGAATAGCCAGTCAAATCTGTACAGGTGGAAATTGCAACAGGAGGAAAGAAGGCTGCAGTCTTGCCCTATCATGGCTGAAAAGTATATTTCCATTTGATCTCTCTGTAACACTAAATTACAGAACAATATCAAAATATAAAGAAAATGCTTTATATAATAAAAGACAGACATCGTAAAAATATATAAATGAAATGACACCTTTTGTGTTCACACCACACTTTTCACACCATCATCTCAGCATCATGAATTTAGAACAAAAGGTGCATCTTTATTTGGAATGATATGGATACTCCTGTTGCAAAGAATTACTTTGTTACAGTAAAAATGATGGTCTTGGATTAATATGGAACACAAGTTTCATCTTTGGCTACAAATTGTGGAAGTACAGGGATGGGACCGATTATCCAGAATGCTTAGGACCTGGGGTTTTCCAAGATAAGCATGAGCATTCTGGATATGGATTCTGTACCGATACGGTAATATTTAACATACTCTATTTAAAAACATGTACAAACCTGAATCTCTGTACTAATAGACCGTTTCTCTTCCTTATCATCTGCTTTTATTGCCACGGGCTGATCTTTTTCACCTCCAATATCCACTTCCTCTTTTATCTGAGAGGGACTTGAACCCTCTTCAGCACTACCTTTTTCACGGAGGATGTTTTTGTCTCCATTTTCATTTGTATCAACCTGACTCTGTGATTTTTGTTTTTTAAGCCATGGAGGCAAAAATCTAGAAATCCCTTTGCTTTCAGGTATCTCCTTTTGTCGTTTTCCTGGGCTCTGCTGCCCAGCACTTGTAGAAGGAGAAGGTGGGTCTATTACTTGCTCCGTTTCCCCAGGGTTATTCACAATTTCTTGGTCTATATTTTCTTCTACCTTTTTACTCTCTTTACTAGAAATCCCAGTATGCTCTTCTTGATCCCCAGGCTGTCCTGAATTATTTAATTCAATGCCAGATGTTGTTTCCGTTGTCATGTTCAGAGATTATACTGAAAAAAAAAAAAAAAAAATCAGCATGATTATATAAAACTAAATATCACAAAAATTTAACAAATATTTAAATCAAAAAAGCTCAAATAAAAAAGCACAACATAGTCATCCCATATGTTGCTGGAACATCAGAAAAACTTAGGAGAATTTTTAACAAACATCGCATTCCTGTGTTTTTCAAACCCAGCAACACCCTGAGACAAAAGCTGGTGCACCCTAAAGACCCTACACCCAAGCACCTGGAAAGTAATGTGGTCTATGCTGTCCGGTGTAGTGAAGAGTGCTCTGACTTATACATTGGGGAGAAAAAAAAACAACCTCTCTGTAAGAAAATGACCCAACATAGGCGGGCGAACTCCTCAGGACAAGACTCAGCAGTCTATCTACACCTCAAAGAAAAAAAAGACACTCCTTTGAGGACAGTAACATGCATATTTTGGGCCGAGAGGACAGATGGTTTGAGAGAGGTGTGAAAGAGGCCATTTATGCCAGCCTGGAAAAACCATCCCTGAACAGAGGAGGGGGGCCTGCGACACCGCTTGTCATCAACATACAATGCCGCTTTGACATCCTTACCCCGGCGGTTTCACAACAGTTCACACTTCTAGTCATATACTTTGATGGATTAACGCCTTCATCAATGAGAATCATGGTACCATTGTGATTGGATCATACCTTCTTACACCTGTCAGTTTCAGCTAACACCTAACTGAACAAGTTCAATGGAACCATTGTGATTGGATGTCTGTGACTGTACTACCATCAAGAGTTTAAATACTGGGGAATTCCCTACCAGTCATTTGAACTGAAGAAGCCACTTGGATGAGTGGTGAAACGTTTTCAAGAAAAAAACTCAGAAAAGTCCAGTTGTTTTAGACTTAATTCTACTAGATACTGGATATCATGACCTGGATGAATGAGAATCTTCATAGACCTATAGCGTAAAATCTGGTGTTCGGACGGTGACCTTCTCTGTTTATTTTACACAGCTTTTTACACCGTTTTTTCAGCGAATTCATTTTACACAGCTTAATAAATATGCTCCTTAAAGCGGACCTGTCACCTCCTACGATTATTTTAAAAAGCATATCAATGCAATCTGCAGCTTACATGGACTTCTAATCCCCCTCTGCTACCTCTGTTAGATAAGCCATTATGCTGTGAATCCCCCGTTGCTTCTGAGGTACGGAAGACGAAGGCGCCATTTTTATCCTCCATCTTCTGCCTTCTTAATCTCGCGCATGCGCAGTAGATGAAATTGTGCGCATAACATAGCGTTCTACAGAAAACAGCGCAAGATTAACTAGCGATGGGGGAGAAAGGAGCGGTGACGGTTAGCATTAGAAGATGCCTCTATGCCTTAGGTATAGAGGCAGAGCAGACTGGATTTTATTGACAGCGCTCAGAAACGAGTAGCTGTATCTTTGAAAATACTCAACAAAATGAAAAAAAAAAAAAAACAAGGAATGTGAATTCTAGCAGTAGGAGATTTTTAAGGTAAGGGTGACAGGTACGCTTTAATGTTACCAAATCTGAATGAATTCTTGTCCAAAAGGTTGGGAAACTATTTGTTGTAAAAAAAAAAAAAAAAAATTGTAATTCTAAGCAACTTTTTAATATACATGAATTGCTATTGAATGCAGCATTCTCTGGCTTGGACTCCTGAAATAACATCGGAAGCCAGTAGATCAAAGTGGATTATTAATAGACTTGAAGAAGACAGGACTCCTCTTACATTTTTTAAGAGTCCGACCCAAAGAACAGATAGGGACAAAAAGATTTTGGAGGAGATGAAATTCACTGTGTGCCTGCACCTGGGCCGACTACCCCCAAATCAACATTTTTTTTTTTTAAACATTGATATTGTTTGCTGCAAATGTTAAGTGCATATTGGATTTACCAATCCGCTACAATCTTTCTATATGCAGCTGAATAGTTAGCTATGTAAAATGAGATGCTCCCCTGGTATGACTTTTGGTCATAAAAGATTCATTGTATTGATGGTGTATGGCAACAATGAAAGTTGGCATGGAAAAGTCAGCAAATTATATAGCAGTTAAATCTTACACAGGGGAAAAAGGGGAAGAGAGGCTATTAACCTTTTTAGTGCCACAGGACGTAGAATCTACGTCCTGTGTATCAAAGTACCTAAGAGCCACAGAACGTAGATTCTACATCCTGCTGCACTTCCGGACCTGGGAGCGGAGGAACGGCTTTTCAAGCCGTTCCTTCGCTCCCCACTCGTTCCCCAGCTTCTAGACAACAATCAGAGGGGGGGAACGAGTGGCCCCTGGGGTGCAATCACCCAGGGGCCCCATGGGACATACCTGCCATCCACGTGGCTTTCCCCGGCACTGCTCTCCCTTCTGCAACTTCCCCCTCTGGCCCCCCTGCTTCCTGACCTGCCCCCTCACATGAGCTGATGCTGCTGGTGTGCCAGATGGTTTTTCTCCTCCAGATCCTCACCTAGACCTCAAGTAAGTGGCAAATACACACACAATCACACACTTATTACACTAATACACACTTATACTCACACACACATTTTTGGGAGGTTTTCACACATTCATCACTTACAGCACTTAGAGAAAACTCACACTTGCTTGCAAACTCACACACATGGACACAAAACACATTTTACCTAATGTACACACACACACACACTTACACACTTTTAATTACAATTTTGTAATTTTTTTTTTTTTAATCGCATCGTTTTTATTCTTGCCTGAAAAAAATGTTTTATTGCCATTGCAGATAGTGTATTCGCTAACTGCACTGCACAATACCTTTTGTGTATTATTTTGGAGGTTTCTACTACATTTTCTGTGATTTTGGTGCATTTTTGGGTATTTTACTGCATGTTTAGCCATTTTATAGCATTTTCAGTTATGCATAGTTGTTGTTCGCTTGACTTTGTCTGTAAAACTTATTTGCCCAAGCCAAAATACTCAAACTGTTATTCTGCCCGCAGATATTAGGCAAAAAAAAATAAAAAAAAAAAAATTAGATTTTTTTTTATTTATATCAATTTTATTGCTTTTTACATTGTTCTTTGTTATGTTTCTTTGCACATGGACATTTTGTCTGCTGTATTTCAATTTGGCATCCTCTGTACCCCCACACTGTTTGGTAAATCTATTTATATTGGGCATCAAACTGTTCAGTAGACTAGTGGCGTTACTAAATGTGGGGTACATAAAGGGGCAACATGCAAGCTTTGTGACGATTTTCAGAAATGTCACAAAAACAGTTCTGTTTAGTATAGCTTTGTAATTTGGTAGTTTGCAGTAGAAAGTTTTATTTACCGATTTTTGTTTTGTCAGAATGTGGACTTTCGGAAAATATATAGTTTTCTAGGGTCTCTTTACGGTTAGGGGGTCGTATGGCACATAATACACATACCGGGTGCAAAAACTGCATGAGCCGAAGCATCTTATGTGAAAATTCATATGCACTATTTTTACTTGGGTGCCCCTGTACCCCACATAGTTTGGTAAATCTATGCATATAGGGCATCAAACTGTTCAGTAGACCCCTGGCGTTCATATTTAGAATGTTTTATGTTGATACGGTACAAAATGTGGGGGTACATAATGGGGTAAAATGCAAGCTTTGTGACAATTTTCAGAAATGTCAAAAAAAACGTTCTGTTTAGCATAGCTTTGTAGCTTGGTAGTTTGCAGTAGAAAGATGTATTTACCCATTTTTGTTTTGTCAGATTGTGTACTTTTGGAAAATGTATAGTTTTCTAGGGTCTCCTTACTGTTAGGGGGTCTTATGCCGCATAATGCACATGACAGTAGCTTATATTGCAGTGTATACACTTGTATATGCACTAACTTCCTTTTGGGGTCTCTAAATGCCAGATACATCTGTGATCCTATGCACAATGGGCATGAAACTGTTCAGTGGACCCTTGGCTTTCATATTTAGGGTGTGTTTTCTTGGTACCTAATGTTATGTGGGAGATAAGGTGCTTGAAAGTGGAAGATTTGATGTGATTTTCAGGTATTTCATCAAAACCAACAATTTTGGGAAAGCATTGCGACTCTGTAGTTTGGAGTAGAAAGACATGGGTACTAATTTTGAATTCGCCCGAATGTGTACTTTCCAAAAATATATGGTTTTGGGGGGTCAATGTATTTTTTTGTGTTTTTACCCCACAGAAAATGCAGTAAATGTGTTGAATTTTCAGTAGCTAAAATAGATCTCCGGGGCAATTTGTATGTACTAACTTCCTTTTGGGGTTTCTAAATTCCAGATACATCAGTGATCCTATGCACAATGGGCATCAAACCGTTCAGTGGACCCTTGGCTTTCATATTTAGGATGTGTTTTCTTGGTACCTAATACTATGTGGGAGATATGATGCTTGAAATTGGAAGATTTGAGGCGATTTTTTTTGAATTTTCATAATTTTTTTTATAGAAAATGCTAAATTCAGTAAAGCATTGCCGTTTGGTACTTAGGAGTTGGAAGACATAGTTACCCATTTCGGATTCGTCAGAATGTGTAGTTTTCAAAAATGTATGGTTTCCTGGAGTAAACTTAATGTTTCAGGATTTTTGGCTTTGGAATGTAAAGTATGCCGTATTCTGCTGTAATGCTTTGAAAATTTAGTAATTTACTGCTGGGAGTTTTTGATCTATAGAAGTCAGAAATCTCAATAAAACTATACATATCATGTATTGGCACGTTCGGGAGACATGAGGCTTTCCAAATCAGTTGAATTTTTGTCCATAAAATAAAATATGTTTCTGGTATAAATCCCTATATCATGAAAAATAGCATTTTTTTTTTTTTTTGTATTTCAAGCTCTAAAATCTTGTTCCAGAAGTGGAAATACACACTTAACCCTGCCCCCAGTAAAAGCCTCTAAACTGAGAGAGCACAGAATGTTTACAAAACGTCTGGCACTGAGGGGAACCGAAATGTCAAATTCTGCTGGCACTTAAAGCGTTAAGACTATTTTAAATTGCTTGTAATGAAAGTAAAGAATGCCAAATAACATGCATAACAAAGGAGAGATTTAATGCATTCTTCTTACTGAATTAAGTATGAAAATCATTGCCTGTTTATTTATAGTATAATATACACAAACATGTGAAATATATGCAGTCTAAAAATAGCTGGTCTGAGTGATTAGAGTAATGGATCTTTGCATCTCTGAAGGACACTCCATGTTCTGTCATGATTTTTATGGTATACTTTTTATTTCTAAATTACACTGTTTACATAGCAATTACTCAACCATTTAAAAATGTATTCTTGAACCAATTTAAGTATTTTTTTTTAGTTGTAATATTGAATTAATTAATATTGAGTGCTATTCTGATATCTACTTGGAGCTGCTATCTTGCTAACTTTCTACTGTTCTGCCGATTGGCTGCTCGTGGGCCAAAGGGAAGGGGGTGATATCATTCCAACTTGCAGCGCAACAGTAAAGTGTGACTGAGTTTGACAGAGCACAGGTCACATGGCTGTGGCTTTCTGGGAAATGAAGAATATGGCTAGCCCCATGTAAAATTTTAAAATTCAATATAAAAAACAAATTCAATATAAAAAAAAAAAATCCATTTGCACTTTTGAAAAATGGATTTCAATGCAGGAGTCTGTTGGAGAAGCTCTATTAACTTGTGAATTTCGAAATAAACATGTTTTTCATGACAGCACAAAAAAAAAAAAACCCAACTTTTGTCCCTAAAAACTGAGAAACTGAATTTCATTTGCAAAATAGTGTTTTCTGAAAACACACCTGAAAATGTGGCCCGGTCCGTCTGTCAAATTTTAAAAGTCAATGTGGCCCCTGAGCCTAAAAGTTTGCCCACCCCTGTCATAAAATATACAGATTGCATCTGGGCATTTCCGTACAGGTACTGTAACTTCATTTTATGTATTTTGTAATAATAGTCAGTCATTCTATTACTACCCTCCCATTACTGCTCCATTGTGTCAAACACTTTTAAAGATATTTCTATAGGCCAACAGATGAGGATATGAGCCACCTCTGTAAAAATTTGGTATGTTAACTAATAAAATAAGAGACCATAAAGAGTAAGTTTTGGAATTATTTAAGATAAGGAATTGTGATAGAGGATGCAAAAGTAATTAATTGTAATGAACTCCACATATAAATATTTTCACAACTGCTACTATGTAATGTCTGGAGCTTTTTCCCATAGCCCAGTAACAAAACCACAAAGGTTAAGTAAGCTAGATTAGTGTCTAGGCTACAGCCTGGCTCTGTTTTTATAAGATTTAAATTTCATGCAGTAATATAAAGGGACCTGTCAGAGTCAATCAGTGACACATTTTAGACTTGTCTACAATACATGCAGATACACCTAAATATATTTACAATATTATTTCTCAGTATTATAACTAAATAACCATGAATCATCTGGATGCATCCACATACTGTAAATAAATATGACCATAATTTAAAGCCTTATTACCCACGAAAAGTTGTTGTTGTTGTTGTGACACAAAATGTCATGTTATCACTGTCAGTCTCAGCGGAACTCCTTGAAAAGGAAGGCAAGGATGGAAAGCTTCCGTGGGAAATCATTGTCAGTGTTATTGACATTAATGCAAAATAACTTCATTGAATGAATCCCTTGTGGGTCACTAAACATTCCACTTCTCTGTTAATAGCAACGTTTTGGTTTAGTGCCAGCTGTTGTCCATGCACATGCACTTCCTGCCCTAATGATTTCACCGATAAGGAACGATATGTGGTTGTGCTGATGAATTATGAAGACCCTATGGAGGCCAGAGAAAAAGGGAAGGGCCAACAAGCAAAATGTCTGCAATACCCCTAAAGTTGAAGACATATACCAGTACTAAATATCCATATATTATAAGCGCCTTCCATAAGTATTCACTCCCATGGATTTTGTTACAATCTGGAATAAAGAACATTTTATTGGTACTGTGGACCCAAAATACACCTTAATGTTGAAGTGGGGAAAAAAAATTACTCCATTTTATTTTTTACACTGACAAATACACAATTTGTAAAGTCTTCATTAAATAAGCATTTACCACCTTTGCTGTAAATGGTGGCACTCTCAGGTGGACATATGGCCACCTTTCTACTTCTCCAGTTGTTCAGGCAAACAGCCATGTTCGTCATCTCCTGATATGCCATGAACAGGCTGACATGGTGCATCAGCAGATTAGATTATTAAAATTGCCAGGCATGGATTCTCTGAATTTCCAGGTTTTGCCATTGGCAGATTTTTTTTAAGAAACGGGTGACAAAATTTGGCATGGAAAAATTTGTCGCATGTCAAAAAGAATTGTTGCAAGTGCATCAATTTATTTTGCTGTGTAAAAGATTTGCTAATTTTTTGGTCAAGCGAAACAGGACAGATTCACTCATCACTATTCCTAAAGTATACAAATATTGGTCAGGACTGGCACGCAGCTATACAGATACACTCTAGTGATTTAACCAGTGAGCAATTAAATGCCATATGATTTGAATATGGAGTGTGCTACTGAAAATATCTAATAAACAGCATCGTGAAGACCAAGAAGCAATTAAATAAGTCAGGGGCAGTTTGTGTTATGAAAAAAAAATGCCAAACACTGGATGTCTCCTGGAGCACTATTTAAAAAAAAAAAAAGAACTGGGAAAAAAATGGCACAATGGCATCTGCACTCTCACCATAGTCCAGCAGAAAATTGACCTGCACAATGAGTGTGATGCAGGCGGTGCTAAGCCCCTGCCGGTTTATGCAAAATATAGCAGCAACATTTTGGGGGCGTATCCCTTCGTCAGACATTTTGAATAAACACGCAGGGGCTAAGTACCGCTTGCATCACACTCATTGTGCAGGTCAATTTTCTGCTGGAATCTGCCTAAAAAGGCCATCTAGCAATACTCACATACTAGGTAAAGGAGGATATTAATTATAGAACCAACCAAGAGGCCATTATTGAAAAATAAAACATACTTTAATGTAAATTTAGCAAGTAATGAGTACAAGAGGATGAATGCTGCTACTCTGTAGAGCAAGGTTACATTGCGACCCTCTTCCTCAGCTGGTTGCTTGCTATCGCATTGGAGTAAGGCATAGGGGCACATTTACTTATCCACGAACGCTCCGAGCGTTTGTTCGATCAATCCAATCATATTTTCCGCAACTTTTTCGTACTTTTAGCGTGAAAAAATCGTATCGGTTTTGCCCCTGTTTACAATCGTAAGTATGGTATAAAACTTAAGCTGGCCATACATAGGCCGATAAAAGCTGCTGACTCACCGCAAGTAAGACAAGAACTGCATTGGATGTGGTTCTTTTCAGTGGGTCTCCACAGACCCAGCTGTATTATCTGATCATTGGCCCATCAACTATTGGTTGCTATCCATGAAAGAGATGCTTATTTAACAAATAAGAATTGATTGGGTAATTAAGCCTTTATTCATAATTTACCTTTATATGCAATTGCAATAATTCTGAATGCTTGCTTACATCATTGTTGGTGCTTGCAGTCAAACAAATAACTCACATATACTGACTTGCCTTGAAATCATACAGAATAATTCACCTGTGCAGTCTGGTTTCCATTTGTACCATCACAACGCAGTTGAAAGTTATTGTAATGAAACAGTGAAATCTACAATATGGATCAGCTCTGCAGCAAAGTATTAAAGGGTTATTTCAGCATTTGCTCTCCTGTGCACTTTAAAGGAGAAGGAAAGGCTAATAAAAAGTTGATCTCAAGCTGCAGGCATACCTTCAGTTCTCTCAAGTGCCCTTAAGTCTCCCCATATTTCACCTGTTCAGATGATCAGAAGCCAAACAGGAAGAAAAAACGCTGAGCTGTGTAAAGAAAGTTCCCATAATGCCTCGCTCCTGCACCAAGACCCAAACCAGTGTACATGCTCAATTTGTAAGACTATGAGGAAGCTTCCTGCTGATTGGCTCAGGAAGTGTGAGTTCTTAGCATTCTTGAGGGAGGGGGGACCAAGAGAGGGGAGAAAAGGAGAGTAGCGTGTTTCTGGCTCAGGAAAAGAGATGCAACAAATCTTTTGACAGAGAGTGAGTGCTTATGGCTGTATTTACATAGGCCTTTCTGATAAAGCTTAATTAGTTTTTACCTTTCCTTCTCCTGTAAAGCTCCCACTGGGCAGAAACAGTACTGCATATACCCATACAAGCAGATAGCAACACTGAAGGCAGAAAAAAAATATGTTCTTTTTCTTTTTATGATCAGATTTCAAGGGCACTGACACATGAGACAGAATAATATAAACTACAGTGCTGGAACACATTAAAATACACCATTTGGAAAATGCATTCTACAGAAGCAAATCATTACTAATCAGCAATCCACCATGTGTTTATAAAAATGCTGACACAATCATCCATTTGAAAAGGTTACATAGGAATCAGTGCTGCCCTGCAGCAATATGTATTTTTATATTAACTCACGCATCACCTTTAATTTTATGTATCCTTGGCTAAAAGGGAATCTCACCTTCAATGTACCGTAACCGTAATGGTAGATTTTTTCCTCTTTTGTACAATCTTAGTTTGCAATGTTAAACTAGTTGTTGGAGTGCTCAGATACCAGCAGCCAATAAACTATTGTTCTGTGATGCTACAATACCATAAAATATAATACTGCACTTTTAACATTATTCTAAATGCAATGTTGTCCTTCTAAGGGCTCTGGCACACGGGGAGATTAGTCGCCCGCGACAAATCTCCCTCGTCACGGGCGACTAATCTCCCCGAACTACCATCCCACTGGCGAACATGCAAGTCGCCGGTGGGATGGTACATGCTGCACAGGCGATTTTGGCAAATCGCTGAAGTTGCTTCGCGAGGCTTTTACGGCGATTTGCCCAAATCGCGCCGCCGCCTTACATTTTCGCCGGTGGGATGGCAGGTGATGGCAACTCGGGGAGATTAGTTGCCCGCGAACAGAGAGATTTGTCGCGGGCAACTAATCTCCCCGTGTGCCAGAGCCCTTAAACCTTACACCACTAAAATACTGATAAGTACTGACTGCTCCCTTCTGCCCTGCCATTAATGCGCACTGGCCTGCACACAGGGTGCATTTTGGCATGAAGTGCCAAAATCAACCCATTGAGCACACAGACAGGCCGATACCAAGCCTGTCACTGGAGATCATGCCTAGAAAAACATGCCCCTAAGTAAATGGTTCTCAAGTGTTAAAGGACAAGGAAAGTAAAACACCCTGAGGGAACTTGAGGGTACGATGACTCCATCTTTCCTCCAGACCCAAGAGTGGCAAACTAGGCTAGACATACCCCCATATATAATAAAAAGCACTAAGTCTGCCCAGGTGCAGTAGGCCATAGCAACCAATAAGATGTTTAAAATAGTCAGGCAACTAGTAAATCCTACCTGGTGATTGGTTGATATAGGTGAGGTGATTAGACCTGTACCAAACGTAGTACCTTTTATAACATAGTGTACTAAGCATGGGCTGGTTTACTTTTTAAAAGAAGACACGCACCAAGCCCAGGTTAAAAGTTTAGCAACTTAGCTCACTGTGGAGTACCTTGGAAATGGAATTTGTCCCAGTGACTTAAACAGATTGGTATAAAACAGTGATGGAATTGGCCTACCATAAAAAAAAAAAAAACCCACACAAACACACACCCACCCCATCATTGTTTAACAAATATTGATGTTATTCTGGTGCATGACATCATAGATAAGAACAAAAGAGATAAATATATTTAATTTTACATTTATTGTGTTTTTACAAAATATTCCATTAAACAGGTAGAATCTCCAGCTGTATGAATGCAGTTTTGAAGTAGTTTTATGTGGCCACCACAAATATATGTATTCTACTATAATTGGACCACACCAGAGCAGGTATACATGTCCTCTTTTCCAGTTGCCCACAATGCCCTACTTGCCCCAGTTTGTGCTGTTATTCGTGATGCTAATGTTTCTATAAAACAATACCTTTGCTCTTCATAAATTTATGCAGATGGCAAGTGTCACTGTCTCATGTGACCCAATTTGTCTTTTCATTGCAGCAGCTGTTTTAGTTTTGTACACATAGCCCAATTGCCACTAGCATTCTTCCACCACAGATACTATATCTAAAGCGGTTTTGTTGTTTGACTTGAAAGTTATGCTGTTTAGTCTATTATATGTTAAAATAAATATGGTTTACATTACAAACAAAATGTCACATTTTAGCAGCTTTTGGACTTAAACATGCAAAAAACCCCACTATTTGTAACAGTGAACTACACATATATTCTTCCCAAAACCTGTGAGATGTTTAGTTGTTAATGGACTCATTGATCACGCTGATGCTCCCTACACTTCCTTATCATAACCAATGATTCTCCACATACTTTAATTGCATGAATGGGCATTTGCCATCTTTTACTCAAATCTCATTGGTACAATGAATCAAAAGTAAAGAATGCATTTATCTTTAATTGTACCCCTACCCATTATAGTTTGACTTTTCATATACGATTTACAAAATTCAAGATAGCAAAAAAAAAAAAAAAAAAAAAAAAAAAACCAACAACTTCATGGTCATTAGTCCAACTGAAGTTATCGATCTCTGTATAAACAACCCCTTAGCTGTAGTCTTTGATAGGCTTTGGGATAAGAGGCAGTTCAAAGTATAGGGGGCTTATTTGTGGTCTTGTAATTTGTTTTTATAGCTCCTGCTCTGTATAGTAGAATCAGAAATTACAGAAATAGATATTTCTTAGTTAAAAACAACCCTCATGTATTGAACTTATGATGTACAAGTATTATCAACAAACATTAACAACCCTGAGAACATCTGCCTTGAAGAAGGGGCCAAAAAAGCTGTGTTCTTGCTTGAATTTAACGTTATTCTATTCAGTCCATTATATGTTAAGATTAATACTGTTTACATCTCACATGCATGCTGCTGTTCAGCCATATAAGCACATGCATTACCATGCTATTGAACACATTAAAAACCAGCACATGGGGAAGCATAGTAGATCACCTGTGTGTAAGGGTGTGAGCTACTAGAAGTACCACCAGACAAATTTACCCAGATAGTAGGGAAATATAGTTGACAAGTTGCCCAACCAAATCGGAGAAGGTATGGCCATCTTAACACTGGTGGTATCCTATTTCCATTCCTATAGGCAAGATTACTCTCTGGGTTTCTGTTCATCTCTGACATTCCGTGTCTTATGTATGTCACTTCAGCTCTAAATATTAAACACTGGAAGAAGACCCACCTTATCAAGACTATACCCTGGATCCCATGAAGCCAAAATCCCATTACACCAACAACCTCACATTTCTATTTTTCTCCAAACCCTCAGAAATAAATAGCATCTATACCCTAGATCAATACTTGTTTTACATAGTGGGGCAATTAAATCACAAACAGCATGCTGGACAGCCAAATTCAATGACAATTATGACATTATATATGGAATGCAAAAAGAAATGTAAAATGAGTGTATAGAAACCCAACAAGGCTTTAGTTAATTATTCAGTAATTTAAGATCGCTGCCAAGAAGCAATTTGTCTTCTCCCACGGTGGGCCAAACTGAGCTATCCATCATGTTTACTCCATGTCAATAATCAGATCATGGGAAGACAAGCCCATGTATAAAGTAGCTGACAAAATGTCAAGATAGCCCAAAAGTACAAAGTCCACATATATTCTCATGTGTAGTGTATGACTATTAAAGTCATACAGGGGTGCAACATTATAAATGTCATCTATTACATCAGGTGTCCTTGTGGTCTGTGCTATGTGGGCCAGACAAGTAAATAGAAATCCAGCATCCATAACTATAAACCGCACATGAAGATTGATAATGCTTAAAGGAAAGAAAGAAAAAACACTTTGGCCAGACATTCTTTTTTTTATTTTTTTAAACATGTTAATCAGGTGTCTTAACTTAAGATGACAGATATTGAAACAGAAAAAGGTAGCTGAAGGGCAAGATAAAAAGGAGAATATTTTTACAAAAGGAATGTGGTCTACAAAGTTCCCACGTGGCCTTAATGATGAATAATAAATCATGTTATTTAATAATACAATAATTTAATAATTCCTCATAACTCTGTTCTGTTTTACCAAATTTGCTGTTTTGTAAGATTTTTATTTCCACTGTTATAATGAACTCTGTGAAGCACTTTATAGTCCAAAAATGTAAGCTATGACAAAACTCTTGGAAGGCTAATTGCGCACTTTTGCTGGGTTGTATGTCTGCCAAAGGGGTGTGTCCTCAAAACGGTGCATTACACTCATTAAACACGCATGGGTTTTTCTCCACCTGCAAATACCCCCTCATTCTATATCTATACCAACAAATCCCAATAAATGCAATAGGAAAAGAGTTTGTGTATTCAGTCTCATTTTACCCAAAAGAATAAAAATAAACTGGACAACCACATGCCAAGCACTGCATTTAATATACGTAAGCATACTCATAGCCCACATATAGTAACAGCAGAAATAACTGGGGCAGACACACTGTAACACAGCAAAAATACATATTTTTATACTCAGCAACCTAGAGCACAATCAGTGTAAAATAAAACACAATCAATGTATACATGCTCAGCATGGGTCTATGACACAGTTACATATTTTCTTAACAACTAACTGAATCAAAGGCTGTCATTCTCATGAAAATAATTATTAATATTGTTTATTGATATAGTTCTGACATATCCCTAGTGCTCCAAGTGACTGTTTTGATATGGAGTATTTTGCAAGAGAAACTCGCTTGCCAGATGCTATTCAGGGACACTGACCTAAATATAAGTATTGAAAATAACTATGCTGACAGACCACTAAGCAATTAATAACATAGTTGATTCACATCCCCAGCGCAGAGGGCAAGTAAATGTAGCAAACCCATTCAATGCAGCGATAGCAGTCCCCAGCCAAAAGTGCCGATTGTTTCACTGAAGATTTCCCCAAAAAGCACAGGCAAAGTCAAAACTCAAGCAAATGAATTTGAAAACAAGCAACACGCCATAAAAACTGAAATTGAAAGAAAAAGCTTTTTTGGTGGTTTAAAAAAATAATAAACATATTAACTACTGTATAACTTTTTGCATTCTAGGCATGGTTTTGATGATGATAGTGATGAAAAAAAGCATATGCTCAAATAAGGCACACATTGTAAATATCTAAATGCCCAACATACCTCCCAAGTGTCACACACGCAGGACAGTCCCGATTTTCATAACACAGCCCGTAATCCTAGGTCGCTTCTTAAATATCCCAGATCGCTTTTTAAATATCCCGCATCACCGTTGAAATTGCCCCTAGTTCCTCAGATGCAGCAGTCCCGCTCTCGCACAGTTCGGTCGCGGCTACAGAGTATATACGCGCAGTGACGTGGCACGTAGCCGCCTGGGGAGTGACTAGCACGGCCGGAGCAATCAGCGTCACACAAGCACTGGCTGCTAGCAACACGCGGGTGTCTGTGGGGAGTTCGGCAGGCCGCGGTCATCCGCTCACATGTTTAGTGTTTTACTCACAGCTCGTACTTTTACACAAAATGATGGCTGCTAATTGTACGTGTAGACACTATAGTTTCCGCTCACAAAATCCGACCACAGCAAAGTAATTTGTTTACTTTGACGCCAACTTGTTCCAGGTAACAGTAAAACAATAATTGCATTTTTACCCTGCAGGTATTGCAGCCATCAGGTCCTTCTCTTCCAACAATACTAAAGCAGTGATCCCCAACCAGTGGCTCAGGAGCGGCATGCTGCTCCCCATCACCTTGGATGTTGCTCCCAGTGGCCTCAAAGCAGGTGCTTACTTCTGAAATCCTGGCTTGGAGGCATAAGGACCATGGAGCACATCCATCAATGTACAATTGAGTCTGAATACTAAAAATTAATTTTTTCTCTAAGTTTTAGAATTGTGTGTTTTTTCTGCAATTTTTTTTTCATTCATTTGCATGACTTTTTCGTACTTTGCGACAATTTGTGCTACAAAATTGTATTTGTCGGAACCAGTACAAAAGTTTCATATTCATTCAAGCTTCGGTATCATGACTTTCCTTTGGCCAGGTTAAGTGCCACTGAGTCCTATGGGAGGCTTCCAAAATCATGCACAGAAGGATCAAAGTCAGAAAGTTTTTTGCACAGTTTACTTTTGGATCGTACCACAATATTTTCGTACGATAACAATGTGAATTATCAGGAAATTAACGCACTTCAGAAATTTTCGTGTTTAATCCCAAATTTTCCTAAATGTACTTTTTAAAATCCAAAATTCGGACTAAATCCAGCCCCATGTGTACTGCCAAACAGAGCCTCCTGTAGGCTGCCAGTCCACATTGGGCTACCAAATAGCCATTCACAACTTTTATCAGTCAACTCCTATGAACTTTTTTCAACTTTTTTTATATTTAAATGTTGCTCACGGGTCAAAAAGGTTGGGGACCCCTGCGCTAGAGCCTCTGTTCCAAATTTTTTAAGTAGTGTTTCAGCTGCTTTTTTTTTTTTGTTCCTGGCAGTTTCCTGCAATACCTGTCACAAAGCTTCAGCTCCCAATAACTAAGGTACCAATAAAGGAGAGAAAAAAACTAATCAACCTTGGCAGTGGGTGTCATTTGCTAGGCACTTTCCATTAATTATACTCGCTAGAATGAGATCCCGGCCCTGGACTTTGCTGGTGCCATGTCAGTCCAGGGCAGGGGTCCTCAAACTTCTTAAGCAAGGGGCCAGTTCATGGTCCCTCAGACTGTTGGATGTGAAACACTGGAGTTTGGTTCTACTGTTTATGTGCATCTGCCCAGGGCTGTAGAGAGGGTCCACATTGAGCAAAGAATTGATATTAGTTTCTTGGGCCAGTGCAGTGATGAACTAAGATTAGCAACAGAGCAGGGTCTCGGGTTACAGATTATACTCACTGAGGGCTTACTAACAATTTGCAATTTGTTTTATCCTCTCTTCTTAGAGCTCTGGCTTGTGCCAAGGAACCTAAAAAAAAAAACCACTTTTTATGGTTGCCAACAATATCCACCACAGCCTTTGCTCCCAAAGTTTTAGCAAAAGCAATACATTTTTTTTTCTCCGCTTATTTAAGATTCTTCTTGTGTCTGGTGGTTACCAGCAATACCCACCACCACCAGATTTTTATTGTTTCTATGCCCTAAACTCTGACAAAAATAAATCTTTTTATCCTGGTTCTGACCAAAAATAGATTTTTGTGCTATAGGGCCAGGTGAGATGAAGTAATATTTAGGTTTTTCACTGTAGCACCACAAGGTCCCTTTGTTTTTTGTGCAAAGAAGGGCAGATTTTCACAATTCTGGCCCTTGCTTGCACAGAGAAGACTGGGACCCACTGCAAGGTAGCTAGAGCCGCTACTCCCCAAATTTTTTTTTCTTTGTTCAGAGTTCCAATGTGTGACGGAACAAAAAAGGATATTTTATTTCATAGTTGTGAATAATGCCCATCACCCCCATAGCCTCCACTCCCAATATTTGACCAATAGTTCAATTAATTTTTTTCAAGCATTCTTTGATAAACATGGTCTAATAAGGGACTCCGCATAATGGGTCCTTAGAATTTAGCTCTCCATTCGTTCACCCTGTGATGTGATCTCTGCACTTTGGACATTCATATGTGGGTTGCTTGTTTTTTGTATTAATCATAGATAAATTAAATTCTAATATTTTTAATTTAACATTTTTAGGTATACAAATTAGCTTAGTAAGCAGCATGTCTGTTACCTAGCAAAGCATCTCTGCACACTCTTTCTATGCCTCCCAAGAGAAAACTATTAAACACCTGCCTTGCTTATATTATGTATGCTAATGGGGAAAAAACACCAGTAAACCAGGTTGTATCTTTTTCTGTTGCATTTAGCAACAGATTTGAGATTATGGGGCAGATTTATCGAATCACGAGTTCGAATCCCGGATGGGAAAAATTCAGATTAGATACGAAAATTTCTGAAGGTCGCAAATATCACGAAAATGCATACGAAAAAATCGTATTATTAGTCACGATAATATTGTATTGGCGATCCGAAAGTCCCGCAATTTTTGATTGTAAACAGTGGGAAAACCTTTCCGATTTTTTCACGCAAGCGTACGAAAAAGTTGCGCAAGCATAGAAAAAGTCGGCGAAAATACGCTCGGAGCGTTTGAATGACCGCTCCAAGCATTCGTGCATTAGTAAATCTGTCCCTTAGTGTGGTTTAACAACAAAATGTAATTAATTTTTTACCCCAATAATTTAGAAGAGTACCACAATAATGAAAACAACCTACCCCAGACCCAGCTGCTTTGAAGTCCAACATATACTAATCTGAGACCACACCCAAGTAATACTGTACATATCTCTGGAAACAAAATCAGCACACCTGCCATTGTACCATGTACAGCAGTCTGCATTTAGGTTGTATGTACTAGAGCACTACGCAGGATGTAGAAAACTGCAACCACCCTTCATGCTTGTACGTGATCTGGCCTTGACATACATGTTCATACTCACAAGGGAGTAAGGATGATATTGCTTTTAAATTTCAGATTCCTGAAGAAACGTTTTTGTAATAATTAAAGTAAAACTAGAATTTGAGGTCAGGTAGCTGTTAGTACATGAGGTAATGGTCAACAAAGAACTAGCCTGTATAACCTACCATATATGGATAGTAAAATAATAATGAAGTTATATTCCAACTGTATAACATAGCATTCAAGCAAGGCAGGAGAGATCTAAAGGCTATAAAGGCCAAGATAACAGTTCAAACACAATTGGGGTACATTAAAAATAAGCATTTAGGAAAAAGCAATACTGTCATGGGAAAACATTTTTCAAAAACACATTTTTTTTTAATATTTAACTTTGAAATTTCACATGGGGCTAGCCATATTCTTCATTTCCCGGGCTGCCACAGCCATGTGACCTGTGCTGTGATAAACTTCAGTCACACTTTGCTGCTGAGCTGCTAGTTAGAGTAATGTCACCCCCCTCCCAGCAGCTTATCAGCAGAATGATGGGAAGGTAGCAAGATAGCGGCTCCCAGTGGATATCAGAATAGCACTTAATAGTAAAAAATCCAAGTCCGACTTTGGACTCCCTCAGTTACATGGATGTAGGAGAACCAATAGCTTACTTGAAAGCAGTCACTGGCTCTTTCTGAAAGCTCAGACTCAGGCACAATGCACAGAGATGGCTGCCTACACACAAATATTACAAATAAAAAAAAATACATTTGTTCATTCAAGAATAAAATTTTAAATGGAGTAAATTATTTGCTATTTAAACAGTGTTATTTAGAAATAAAAAGTATACCATAAAAATCACGACATTATACCTTTAATAGCACACAAAATGAACCCTGTTCCGTTGCAGATGTCCTGCCCCCCAACTGGAGTCATTAATGGGGCAGGCTCTCTGCTGGTAAAGAACCCCATCACCCCCACCCCCCCCCCCGCTATACCGGACCTGCAGTGCCCTTCTGGCTTCATGCGTCACGCACACGTCGGCACTCAGATGCAAGCTCAAAGTAAGGGAAACGAAACGGGGAGGATCCTCTCAGTTACTGACATCAGTGATGGATTGCAGTTATGAATTGCACATAGGACACAGTTTTAATTAATTGAATTTGTTTTACCATTACCTGGTATAACCACCGAGATTCAAATAGGTGTTTAACTTGCTTATATTGGAAACATTATTGCTGGGTTGAGAGAGAAAGCTGCCTAATAGCCAATCACTGACATTAGGCAACCACAAAGTATATAGACCAATATTACTTTTTCTAATTAATATTCTTCGCTAACATTAAAAGGGATTTCTTTCTTCTTTTTCAAACTTATAGTATTGTGATTTGCAATATATTCAAGTATCCTATCCTTTATTACCCCTTCCAAAAGCTTTCATACTACTCATGTCAGACTAACAGGCCTATAGTTTTCTGGCTGAAAACAACATCCCTTTTTAAATAATGGTACCTCATTAGCAATTTGCCAGTCTTTCTGCACCATGCCAGACCTTAATGAATCCTGAAAAATTAAGTGAAGAGGATTGACGATCACTGTGCTAAGCTCATTTAATACCCTGGGATGAATAGCATCTTGTCCTGGACCTTTGTTTACCTTTATATGTTCAAGTCTCTTTTGAATTTCCTCCTGAGTGACCCATGCATCAGTAGTTATATAACTAGAATTGGGTCTATTAAAAGGGGAGCCTTTAATTAGCTGGCTCCTCAGTTGTATAAACAGATAAAAAATAAGAGTTCAAAATTTCTGCTTTTTTGCCTGTTCTCATCAACCAACTGACACCCTGTGATAATAAGGGTCCAACCCCCTTTTTTTCCTGTTTACATAATTAAAAAATACTTTTAGATTCCTTTTCCTAGCTGCAAAACCCATTTCCATCTCTATTTTAGCTTATCAGATAGCGATTGTCAGTTTATCAGTTAGCTTTTTTGCATTCTTGATTTGCTTCCTTGTACCTGATGAAAGTTTCTGCTGTCCCAGCTAACATGAATGCTTTAAAAGTAATGTTTTAAAGATATTCCATTTTCCTTCTGTGTTTAACCTGTGAAAAACCTTTCCCAGTTGATACATTGCAAAACTGACCCCCACTGTCACTGAAAAAACCCAGGCATTGTCAGGGCATAGGGTAAGGTACCCAAGGCATCCAGTTGCCTCTTTGGTTCCACCTTCACTTGTCTGCTCACGATTCTAATATAATCCTACTACGAAATATAATGCCCATTGGGCAATGATTGATTTTGCTTGTTTGACAGTTTAACATATAAATAAATGCCCTGTGTACATACATGATTGCCCAATGGGCACTATGCTTGCTAGTAATGTTTTAAAAATGTTACTGAAATTAAAGATGAAAAGTAGAAGGAAGGCAATAATTTTTGTTTGGACAGTATGGTAAAAAAAAAGTGTGCCCCCCCCACTTAGAATTCCACAAAATGCACAGTGTGGTCCACCAATGTTTCATGCATTTTACATGCAGTGTTATATATAACAAGCACTGTGTGGCCCTATCTTTTTATGTTAAGTTATGGTGTGGCCCCCAAAATTTCATGTTACGTACAGTTTAATTCTCCCAACATTTCATGACACAGTGTGGCCCTCAGTGTATTATGACAGACACAGTGTGGCACCCAAAGTTTTAGAACAGGCACAGTATGGCACTACAAAGTTTTATAATAAGCACAGTGTGGCACCCCTGAGTTTTATAACAGTTACAGTGATACTGGCTATGAGTACATTTTTCGAGAGAGCATTTCAAAAGCAGACCCAAAATAATAGAAAAAAAACCTCCCATTCCCACTTTATCCCTTTGCTGCTGCACCATTTAAAAAGCTGCCACTTTGCTTTGTTTACGATGTGTATATATATATATATATATATATATAGCTGCCCAGTTTCATTATCCTTCTATATGCTCCTCTTCTCCTAGTTTATTGCACCTGATCTCTGTTCTCAACTGAGGAGCCAGCACACCACGTATCAGAAAGCAGAAGAGTAGAAATGCTTTTGCTTTTGTTTGCCCCCAAGTCTCCCACTCTAGGACTCCATAAATTATGTGGAATTCCCCATGCGCAAATTCTTTATTTTAAAATATATAAGGTTTACATGTATTTATAAAGTGCCAATGAGTTCCACAGCATTGTATATAATAAATGGGTTTCATTGAACATACAGAATTACATACAAAACAACCAATATCCAATGCATGAGGTCTCTGCTCAAAAGAGCTGACCATCTAAGCTCCTCCTTTCTGGCTCATACATTAGATTTTGGTATAATGCAAAGCTTAGGGGGTGATTTATCAATGGTCAAGTTTGCTTTTCTTTCTCAATTCGAGTATTTTTGCCCTTAAAAAACGTGAATTTGAAATTTGCCATCTAAAAGCTTGCAAGTTTCTATAGAAATCAATGGAAGTTGTCATAGGCAAAGTCAAGCCATATTCTCAAACTCAATTTTTTAAATATATCCAAGTTTATATTATCGTGCAAGTAACGTTTATTTTGCTCAACTATATTAATAAAATCAGATCTAGAATGATTTTTTAGAGCAACAGGTCCCCTAATAAAATATAGTTTATTATCTTTAAGAAATTATGCTCCAGATACAGAAAGGTACTGAAAGACCCTTTGGCTGGAAAACTCAGGACCCAAGCATTCTGGACAATATATCCCATACCTATATCCTGCATTATAGAAATGGAATTATACAATAATAAATAATAAAATATATAAAGCTATGCATTATGATTTTTATGTGTAGTATTTAAAACAGTTTTGCAAAGAAGAACTGTTCTTTTAATAGTAAAAAATATAATAATATGGGACCTAACATAATTAATATTATATGTGCTGGAAATCAGGGCACTGCAGAGAACACAAGGGTAAGTATTTGGCACCAGATGAACAAATAAAATTGCAATTAAAATGTGCATAGATGAATGAGTTTGAAGAATCCACCAGAATTGTTGATCAGTCAGGTGTTATACAATGTCAAAATGGGGTTGCTTGTGCTTCATTTATTTCAGTCTAGCTTTCTTAAAAAATGCTTGTCACTCAGAAACAACTTATCAAAATTTTAATAAAATCCAAGTCAATTTAACAAGTGTCTTTGGGATTAAAAAATAAGTTTGAAGGCTTGTAAGCAACCCCTGAAACAATAACAACCCTACCATAGAATAAGCTCTCAGTCAGCTGTTGCTTTCCCTCACAACCAAAGGATATGGGTCTTTTTATCTTAATATAAACATTTATTGAGTTAAAAAATAAACATGTACATTGAAATTCCGGCACAAGGAGGAGTGGGCCCAGTTGTGGCCTGTGCCTCCTTCCGATCCTGGTGCATACCACCTTCTCCATGTTGCATTTATTTACAGCATTGCATCACTGGGCCACAGTTAGAGAAGGCAGCAACTTGTTCCAGGCCCTGGGTAGTGGTTATTAGTATCTAGGGGTAGATTTATCAAAATGTGAGATTAAAGATCACTACAGAAGATTTTACCCACTGACTGACTCTGACATTCACCTATTGCCTCTAACAATCCCATAGGGATGAATAGAAAGTGGGAGAAGTTTTCTATGAAGCTCTAATCTCACATTTGGATAAACTTGCCCCATAGTGAATACTGAGGAGTTCTAAGCTGATAAGTGTCAGTAAAGAAATCTGTTTTAAGTTTGGGAGAAAGTCAGATGGAACTAAATTCCATACAAAGTGTACAAACCTAGTAAAGTCATGAATGTGTGTATGTGAAGAGGTAATGAGTGACGTGTTGGGAAATAGATCAGTAGAAGATTGTATTACACATTGTGGTGATTAGAGTGATGTAGGGTCTTTGAGTGGAATGCCAGAGCAGTTGCTAAGGTAAATGAGCCTGGCAGCAACACTTATTATGGAGGGGAAGGAAAATTAACAGAATGTTACAGTATTCAATACGTGATGAGAGTGTATGGGAATTTTAGTAGCATCTTGTCAGCATTTAAAAGATTGTATATTGGAAAGATTCCTTAAATAAATGTGACATGATTTAGTTATTAACTGCATATGAGGAGTGAAGGACAGGACAGAATTATGAATAACTCTAATGAATTTGTATAAAGGTTCTACTATACTTTTAGAGTGCATCATGCTTTGCATTCATTTAAAAGATAAAAAAAAACTGACAAAAATCAACAACTCTACAATGTTCCAAGTTAGAGAAAATCTGGGAACCAACGTGCAATCTTTTACCATGATATCATGTACTCTTCCTGTTATTTTGACTGTTCTCCTAAGTCTGAAAAAGGTCACATAGCAAAAGATTTCACTTTGATTTTTTAACTCCGCATATAGGAATCCCTCTTCTAAATAAATATGGTCAACGTTAATTTCTTCGCACTTAATAGAATTTAATAAAATCAGTCCTCAAGGCACCAGCAACTGAAATTTCATTTGTTTTGTTACACAGAGAAAAATGATATTCCTGCATCTGTTTTCTGCATTTATATCAAATCATGTTTTCAGACCAGATCCTTGTGTTTGGATATTTCTGTTTGTGCATGCAAGGGATCAACTTAGTTGCACATAAGTGATAATGAAGTAAAAGTAGCAAAGTTTGCACTAGGTCTAGCAACCCACAACAACCAAGCAGATGTTTGCATTTAGGGCTCTGGCACACAGGGAAATTAGTCGCCCGCGACAAATCTCCCTGTTCGCGGGCGACTAATCTCCCCGAAATGCCATCCCACTGGTGAAAATGTAAATCACCGGTTGGATCGCATACGCGGTGGCGCGATTTCAGTGAAGTTGTGGAAGTTACCTTGAGAGGAAACTTCCGCGATTTCACTGAAATCGCGCCGCCGCGTATGCCATGGCATTTCGGGGAGATTAGTCACCCGCAAACAGGGAGATTTGTCACGGGCGACTAATCTCCCCGTGTGCCAGAGCCCTTAAACATCTTACTGATAAATGCTGCATGTCAAATGCTTATTGTGGGTTTTATTGCATTATTTCAATATTCCAAGAAATAAAAAGCTAATGGACCACAGCTGATTATCTGTGAAGATCTACGCCTCCAAAGATGCCTTCAGAAGCTCTTCATGTTTTTTTCTGATTCACTGAATATGCTTTGTGCTACTGTCAGTTACCTGAGCTTAGGGATTGACTCCTAAGGGCCGTGACACACGGGGAGATTAGTCGCCATGTGACAAATCTTCGTTGTCGCGGGTGACTAATCTCCCCGCAATGTCATCCCACGGACTAGAATGTAAATCGCTGGTGGGATGGCATACGTGGGGATGCGATTTGCAGAAGTCGCCAAAGTTTCCTATCAAGGCAACTTCAGTGACTACGCCCCGCGTATGCCATTTACATTCTAGCGGGTGGGATGGCATTGCAGGGAGATAAGTCACCCGCAACAACGGAGATTTGTTATGGAGCGACAATTAAAGGAACAGTAACACCAAAAAATGAAAGTGTATAAAAATAATTAATATATTATGTACTATTGCCCTGCACTGGTAAAAGTTGTGTGTTTGCTTCTTAAACACTACTACAGTTTATATAAATACCCTGCTGTGTAGCCATGGGGGCAGCCATTTAAATTGAAAAAAGGAGAAAAGGCACAGGTTACTAAGCAGATAACAGATAAGTAGCAGATTCCCATTGTATTCTACACAGTTATCTGTTATCTTCTTATGTAACTTGTGCCTTTTCTCCTTTTTTCAATTTAAATGGCTGCCCCCATGGCTACACAACAGCTATTTCTATTAACTACAGTAGTCTTTCTGAAGCAAACACACAACTTTTACCAGTGCAGGGCAACAGTACATTATATTTTAATTATTTTAAAACATTTTTATTTTTTAGTGTTACTGTTCCTTTAACCTGTAGAAACCCATGCAAGCACGGGGAGACAATACAAACTCCTTCCAAATAGAGCTTTGGCTGGAATCAAACCTCTGTAAGGCAGCAGTACTAACCAATTTGTGCCCAAATTCATGCTGGGTTTTTGCAAACTGCAATTATTGCTAAAAAAAAGTCTGTTTCTTTTATAAAATATAAACAAAACATGCAACTTATACATTTGCTTTAACCTCTTAGCAATTTATAAAGGTAACAGTATGGGGGCCATTCCTAACTGACGGATTTTGTTTTTATTTCCAATTCAGATTTGTAGCTCCAAAAGTGTTGGGGGAAAAAAAATCACAAATTTGGAGATTTACTATTTGACCAAATGGCTAAAAATTCAAATCTGACAATTAGCCAACTAAAACTTGCCAAGATTGTGTACAAGTCAATGGCACATGTTCCTTTCCTGAAAGATTCTTCTTTTGCCTCGAAACTTTAGAGGTTTTGGATTTTTTACACTGTTTTTTGTGCGAAAATTCAAAAAATTCTAGCTTCTGGGGTGACAATTTGAAAAAGTTGCAGTTTCTTCAACTTTTTTCCAGCGCTGACTTTTTCAGTTCAGATTTTTTTGTATATGTCGGACATTTGTGGAAATGAGTTTAGTCAAACTTTTAAAAATAAAAATATGAGATGTTTTTGTAAATCTGCGCCTATGGGGCACATTTATCAAAGTACGATTGGGTCTAAATGGGAAAAATTCATGTTTCTGCTAATTTATAGAACTTGCATATTTTTGACGATATTTTCCGCAACTTTTTCATGCTTTGCGTCAATTTGTGCGACTACAAAAGTTTCGGAATTCATTCAGGCTTCGTTATCGTGACTTTCCTTGGCCAGGTTGGAGATGCAGAGTGCTATTGAGTCCTATGGGAGGCTTCCAAAATCATGCATTGAAGGTTCAAAGTCAGAAAGTTCAGTTTACGATCATTCAGATATGAAAATTTAGTAACATTCAGATCGTACCACAATATTTTCGTATGACCACGATACAAATTTTCGCGCAATTAACGCACATCAGCAATTATCGTTATTAATACAAATTTTCGCCAATTGTACTTAGAAATATCCGAAATTCGGACTTTGATAAATGTGCCCTTATGTGTTGGGACAAAGTTGCTGTATCAAAACTCTCTAAAGTTTTTTCAAGAGATCCAGTTCAACAATGATAATTAAGTGACAGATGAATTCTATTTAGTTTTCATGATAATAGTATTTATGCAACTAAAATCATGATTCAACAGTATCCCCAGTGGATTAAGTAAATGATGCAGGAAGCATTGTTCTCTCAATTCTTGTCAGATTACAAATTTAAGGGATTACTTACACATTCCCCAGATGCAAGTGCTAAAGCACTAAGGGATGCAAATTCATGCCCCTTAAACGAGAAGGAAAGGGTTAATCACTGAGGGGGCTCAATGTTAGTTAACTCCTGCTAGCGACTGCGATCACTTACCTGATACACCAAGCCAGTGTTCCTGTTGGCAGCAATCTTCTTCTGTAAAGTGGATTGCTTTGTGGTGCTTGAAAGTACCCCGGGCAGGTGCAGTTTTCTGTTAACAGGAGCACTGGCTCAGGGTATCAGGTGAGTACCGTATATACTCATGTATAAGCTGATCCGAATATAAGCCGAGGTACCTAATTTTACCTAAGAAAACTGGAAAAACTTATTGACTCGAGTATAAGCCTAGGGTGGGAAGTGCAGCAGCAACTGCTAAATTTCAATAATCAAAATAAATACCAATAATATTACATTAAATGAGGCATCAGTGGGGTATATGTTTTTAAATATTTCAAAGACAAACAGTAAATTAGCTCTGTAAGTGGCGAAGAGGTTCAACAAAAACAATATGGTATCAACAATGATACCTTAAGAGTACTACCCCCTTAGCTCAATCAGCAACCAAGCTAAAACACGTAGGGGCCCATTCATGAAAACACAAGTTCGAATCCCGGACAAATTCGGATTAAATACAATAATTTCTGAAGATCGCAAATATCACGAAAATGCCTACAAAAATATTAGTCACGATAATATCGTATTGGCGATCTGAAATTTTTGTACCGAACGATTGTAAACAGCGGGAAAACCTTTCCAACTTTGATCCTTCTGTGCATGCTTTTGGAAGCATCCCATAGGAATCAATGGCACTCTGCAGCTCCAACCTGGCCCAAGGAAAGTCACGATAACGAAGCTTGAATGAATCCAAAACTTTTGTACTCGACGCAACAATACTATTTTGTTGCACAAATTTTGTCACAAAGTATCAAAAAGTCGCACAAGGTACGAAAAAGTCGCTGAAAATACTCTCGGAGCATTTGTGGATTAGTAAATGTTCCCCAAAGAGTTTAAATCCTTCAAAACTATGGTTTATATAGAATATAAAGTGCAATGTCTAGTGCAGAATGGGACAGGTGAGGGTGGTAGATGAAGATGAATTTGGGAGCGGGTCAGGGCACTGGAGGGTCTGGTTGCGGGTGGCCTAATTTGCACACAAAGGACAGAGGGTGCTGGTCTGGAGGGACCCATGGCACCTGACATGCACATTTTGTGTGCTGAAAAACTAGGCTAATACTCGAGTATATACAGTAATTACAATTACTGGGGGGTGCCTAATATTTGGTGATTAACCTGATCCTTCTCGTTTAAAACTGTACTGTACTGTCTTTAGCTATTTTTTAGAACTACATGCTTACTGGTGATTTCTAACTTGCATTTAACAATAACAGGCTTTCCCTGCCCCACTGATCATAAATTACCCCTCTAAATGACTGGAAATCAAGTAAGAAGTCTTCTGTGAGAGAGAAATGAAATCCACCTGTCATTGTGGGCAGATTTTGGCCCTAAAATGCACACATGAGATTCAGGCTGTACTGGAGTGACATTAGCCTAAGCATCCCAAGCCTCCATCAGTCATTAATGCTCTGGCAGCCAGATGTTCAGTGGAGCAGCACAAAACTGTCCCCTGATAATTGTTGAAGAAAGGCTCATAAACTGTGCTGATGTCTCCAAGGGAAAGATCTCACAGAAATGAGACACAGAGACAGGCTTAAGTGGGTGGTCTAACAATATTGTAAGCTTGATCTGCCTCTTGGTCCAACTGGCATCAGCAGTGTCCCCAAAGTTGCCCAATCCATGAATATACCCACTGGTCACTAGTATCTAAATATTACTACTCTCTCTCTCTACACGTGCCTTTCAAAATACTGGCCAACTGTGTCAGCCCTTAGAAACACAACCATAGCTCAATATATTTGTATGTCTGATGTGCCCACATTTGCTTTTTCTTTCCCTATAACGTTTGCTGTAACTTTTATAATAACTTTCAAATGCGCTTGCTGCCACAGATTTTATTAATTGTAAGGTGGTTTGTAAATTTTGTTAAAATAATCAGTAAATAAATCTTAGTACAAGAAAGCACAATTCTGAAGGTTTGCAGAAGTTTAATTCACACTGTGCAATTTTATATTTGCTGGAAATGTGTCTATGACTTCCACTATGCATTCTGGGTAATTGGAATTCAGCACATGACTTTCAATAAAATAGGTTTTCATTTTTTAAATACTACCATGTCCAGCCCTTGAAGTATTAGAACCTCACCAAAATTTGTTGTCCCTCCCTCTCCACCACTTCCACTAACCCAATCAATGTTTATATTTCCATTAGAGGAAAAAAGTAATGTGTTTAAATGAGGTTTTTATATCACAACAGATATATAATTGATTTGTTAACTGTGCAGCCCACTGTTTAAACATTGTTACTGGTACTTAAATATAACAGCATATTTGAACAAACATTACCTACAAGTACAAATGTTAGCTTTGGGAGGGACACACACACTACTGGTTTAACTCTTTGCCTCAACAGCATTATGCTGAACTTTAATGTGTACTTTAAAAAACGAACTTACCGGAACCAGCTTAATAATAAGACCTCTTCCAATGCAAAAATTTCCACCCACACCACACCATGTAAACACAAAGGTTCTTGTCCCTTCCTAAGATCAACAGAAAATGTAAATGTGCTTTAAATTAACAAAGTAGAAAGGATGTCTTTACATCCAATCCTTTGTGATATAGAGTGGGATACAATAAAATGCAATGGCTTTATCAAGACTGTATAATAATTAAAGGACATCTATCAGCCCTATATTGTTTCCCCCACCAGAGGTGCGGGCTAATAGAGACTACACTCCAGATAGGGAAAACAATAGTTAAAAAAAAAAAAAACTGCCCCTGCCAGCACTGTGCTACCCGCACCGGGTTGGGGCACACGCATGCGTATAATGAGTGAGTGCTGCAATTCACTCATTATGCACATGTGTGTGACGTAGGAGGGGGGGGTTTATATTCACCGCTCCTATGTCAGGCGCATGTGCATAATAAGCGAGTGGGGAGCAGGCTGCACCTTCTTCTGCTCCTACCTAACCTCAGAATGACAAGCAAGGTAGAGGTTGGAGGGGAGGGCAACTACGTGTTTCCTTCTACCTGTCCCTCACTAATACAGCGCTGACTAACACAGTCTGCGCTGTATTAAGGAAGGAAGCTCCGTTTGACAATGCATTTGACATTGTAAATGAGGTCTACTGGGCTCCTGGGCTCATTTATGAACAATGGGCAAATCTGCACTTGATGGCAATCCATGGCAAACACACACATTTTTGCTTTTACTGCTCTACCTCAAGCTGGATAAAAAAAGCTCATTACTGATTAGTTGCTATGTGTTGTTGCCCATGTGCAAATTTTCCCATTGTTCAGAAACGATCTCCACTGCCTTTCTTTTTATATGTAGTAAAAGCTCCTACCAGTAAGGGGCAGATTTATGATTGCAGGTAGACAGGTTTTATCTTGTAGATTGTAAGCTCTTTTGGTCAGGGCCCTCTTCACCTCTTGTATCGGTTATTGATTGCTTTATATGTTACTCTGTATGTCCAATGTATGAAACCCACTTATTGTACAGCGCTGCAGAATATGCTGGCGCTTTATAAATAAATGTTAATAATAATATGGACATAAATGTTGAACTGGATGGACATACATCTGTTTTCAAACTAACTTACTATTTTACTATGTTTCAGGGTACAAAAAGAAAACATCTAGAATATGAATGCGGGAAGTTTGATACCCAACATCAATAGGATGTAGAGACCCCAAATGAAAATAGCAAATACCCAGTTTTTGTCAAAAGATTTAATTAAAAACAGAGAGCCAACAGTCAAAACACCACTAGTCTTGCTGGGCAATTAATGTTTTACAGGCAAAAACAATCAATAAAACAGCAATGTAGTAATAAAACTTCAATATAATCAGTAAAAATGTATAAACATGGCAATTTTTTTTTCTAACAAAATACTGTGTAGTTAGAGTACCAATTAAGCATAATGGGCAATTAAAAACAAACAAAAACAAACAATACAGATATTGGACCTGTTATTCAGAATGGTTGGGACCCGGCTTTCCGGATAAGGGGTAATTTGGATCACCATACCTTAAATCTACTGAAAAATCATTGTAACATTAAATAAACCCAATAGAATTGTTTTGCCTCTAATAAGGATGACTTATATATTAGTTTGGATCAAGTACAAGGTACTGTTTTAATACTACAAAGAAAAAGTAATTTTGAAAAATTTTAATTATTTTTGTATAATAGAATCTATTGTAGATGGCCTTCCCATAATTTGGAAATTTCTGGATAGTGAGTTTTGAATAACGGATCCTCTACTTGTATTATGTACAACTAAGGGAATTGTTATGCAGAATGCTCGGGATCTGGAGTTTTCCTGATAAGGGGTCTTTTACAATCATCACAAATGTTTATATCCCTCCCCCCTTCTTTTTTCTGTACCCCATTTATTCTTAAAAACAAAATAAAGAATTTATAAAAAAAAATATTAATTTCAACATTAAATCAATAGAATTGTTTAGCCTACAATAAGGGTTAATTATATCACAGTTGGATCAAGTACAATGTATTATTTTATTATAACAGAGAAAAAGCAAATCATTTTTAAAAATGTCAATTATTTGATTAAAAGTCTATGGGAGATGTATTTCCCGTAATTTGGAGCTTTCTGGATAACGGAATCTCATACCTGTATAAACAAGGTCTAAACTGTGTATAGACTGTATGCAAAATTCACCACAGGAGCACAGGAAGAAGTTGGAAGTTACTTAAGGAACACAAGATGCAGGGAGCAGTTCTGGTGGTTAAAGCACATTAGCAGAATGTTGGTCACTGGGTGTCTGCTGTTATCATTTGACGAATGCATACCAGGAGGCAACTATGTTTATTGTAAAATCGTGGCCTTAGCCACAGATTACAGATTCTATTATTCTAAAAGGGTTAAAACAGATACCTATGGCAAAAACACAGTAACCCCTTTGGACTGAACAAGTATTTATAAAATAGTCAGTCATAAAATGAACAGGTAGACAGTAAATACATGTAATATAGGCAATCTGCTGTATATATGAGCAATTTCAATGCCTATATAACTTACTGGTGCACTACGAAGACTATCAAAACTTTTTCAACTTTTAATTCAGAGCTTGCTGTGTATTAGGTGGTGGCTCTTGCAAGGGTCAAAGTGAACTGAACTGAAAAATGAAGCTATGCAAAGAAATTTCAATAAAAATCTGCATTTTGGTCACGAGGATTGCTATATTCTGCTAGTTTGGATTACTTGCTCTGGGCAATGCACTTATGGTGTAAAAGAAAAAACAACACAAATTCATTGAATGTTTTTCTGTTATTATCTAGCTGTGCAGTCTAACACTTTCAACAATAAAAAGAACACATAAATATGTGTCTCTCCCCTATCCCGTTCCCACGTTTTTTTGACTGTGTAAATGTCACATAACAGAGCCCTCACATCTTGTACAGGATAATAATCAGCGCATAGGCTGCTCTCAGACAAATGGCAGGACATCTCTTAACTGTTGCACCCACCCTCTTAAGCTCTAACTGGCTGATGTTTACAGTCCGGATGTAGCCTAAGCTCAGGGGAAAAGCAGTGCGGGTTGTGGAAAATAATGATTGATGAAAGATGTAAAGAAGAGAAGATGAGGGGGGAAGGGAAGGGATGTGACAATTCTTCCACAGCTGGCTGCACTATAAAGCAACCAGGCCAAATGCCAATAAACCTCTTCTGACATACGCACACAAACAAGCCAGTGCTGCAACAGACTAATTAATCCCTCTGTTTGAAAGCAGTTCCTAGCCTAAGACAAATTGGGGCAGAAACAAATACTTTTTTCTAAAAACAAGCTGAACATTACAATTATATTTGTAGCTTCAAAACACCTTTAGTTACTGGCACTAGGAAAAAAATCTTTCATTTGTGGAAATCACAACATTGCACCACTAATCACATGAAACAACTTTTGACAATACAATAACAGGATTATTTGTCATAATAAACTGTAAAACAAAATAAATAACCATTCATATCATTATTATATAAATATCTTAAATCTATGTATAAAAGGGTTTTATCTGATGATGATAATTACTTGAGGATAAAAGTTAACAATAAAACATAGATATGGTATGGGCCCTGTTTACACTTCCCTTTACTGCCTCCAAAGCCGTCTACCAAAGCAACATATTCTATTTTTATTGCGTGCAGCATTGTTCTCCCATGGGCGCACAAGCCACATGGCAGACTGATCAATTCAAGTGAAACACTTGCGCTTCCATGCGGTGAAATGCATTAAACATCCCTGCTTTTCACTATGCGGAAAAAACACCCATGTGCATATAACATTAGGCTGTATACTCTGACAAAAGCAAGTTTCCTGAAAAGTTGAAGTGGCTGGAGGAAAGGAAATTCAGGGGATACAAGCAGCATGAGAGGATAATTCAGTGATAATTTGTTGCATCTGGTGGAATACATGGAAATAAAGCTGGAAATAAATTTTTTGCGTAAAAAATGTCTCCCCTGTTAAATTTGTTGCGTGTTGACGTCAATGCGTTTTTGCCGTTTCGTGAATTTTTCAGCAGTTTCTCTGATTTTTCGGCAAAGCAAAATGGGACAGATTCGCTCAACATTACTGGTCATACATGCTCCGATATAGTTGGATAGTTTGGAAAATTCTGAAATACTTCCTGATGATCTGGACATGTGTACCAGGTAAGAGGAGATATTTTGACAGATCATCCTGCTTTTGGTAAGTACATGCTTCATTAAAGAGATGGTATACACTCCTTTTCAACATGAGCTTAGTGAATAAGGCTGGTGCTGCACATATTTTCATATTAAATAGGAAAATTAAGAAATATCTATGGCTTATGTTATTTCTCCCACTAAACAAGAATATGAAGCCAGTTTTACATTCTGATCCCAAACAACTTCAGAGGAGCTGATAAAACTAATTGCCAGTCAACTGAGAAGCCCCTGATAATGAGCTACTCAAAGGCTGCTCTTAGAGAAGGGAGGGTTTTTTTAAAGGTAGATAGGAAGCTTTAAACAAATGATGCTGTTTATAAAGGAAGTGGGATGCATAAGTAAGTGAAAATAGCCCAACTTTGATATTAGTGCAAAAGAAAAGCGCAAAAGAAAAATACAGATATTATTTAATTAAAATAAAAGGCAGAATGTAATTTTAACATTTCAAATCCTAGTTATTTTGTCCATTTTTAGAAAAGGTGTTTTGTAGGCATATACTTCCCCTTTAAGAGAAAAAAATGTGAGGGGCTGCAGCTTTTCTCAATTTCCTGCATTTTAAATTATTAGGCCTGTTGGCCCAAACTGAACAATAGGAGGCTGCCTCATAGGATATCTGTTGGTTTAGCCAGTGGGCCAGTTGCTCCTGTATTGGCCAGTGCAAACACAGCTTTTAATACTCAATACTACTGGTTTCTAGAGCAGAGTCACTTATAGAGACAGAAAGCAAGCTAACTTTTGGTTTAGAAACCATGCAAACTGTGCTGAACAATCTTTGAATGATTTTGAATATGTGATCCAGCAGTGCAGAACCTATTTCAGTGAATAAAACACAAATATTAAATAAAAATAAGGTTTGCTATTTATCAACTAGAATTTAGGCTAAAACATTTGGACTTTTCTGAGTTTTTTCTTGAAAATGTTTTACCACTCATCCGAGTGGCTTCTTCAGTTCAAATGACTGGTAGGGAATTTCCCGGCATTTAAACCCTTGAGGGTAGTACAGTCACAGGCATCCAATCATAATGGTTCCATTGAACTTATTTAGTTAGGTGTTGGCTGAAACTGAGAGTTGTAAAAAGGTACCATGATTCTCATTGATGCAGGTGTTAATCCTTCAAAGTACATGACTGGATTTGAACTGAAGAAGCCACTCGGATAAAAAAAAACAAGAAAAGTCCAGTTGTTTCTAATAGATACTATATATCATGACCTGGATGAATGACGTGCTCTTTAGAATACGCTAAGCAGATACCTGTGACTTAGCACATAGAAAAATGAATTAATATCATATGGATATCTTATTAATAACTAGATTAGCTAGTTATACTAATATTAAAACTGCACTGAGATGTGCATACAAAAAAAGTGGAGATATTTTCTGGGGCAGTATAGATCATTTATTAACTAGAGCTTATTGAATAGGGTTTTTGCAAAACAAATGTGCCTATTATTTTATGAAGAAATATATATGGTTTTTATTTTTTTTTTTTACTATGTAAAAAATGAAACTGGTTTTACTATAACACTTGCTGTCACTGGTTCTAGTGAGCAGAACAGAAGCTGAAAAAATATTACCAGTCTACAGAAAAGCCCAATTTATAATATGCTTCTCCTTAGGGCTAGTTTATTCAGAGCTCCTTATCTACCTATGAACAAATTACCCTTTTTATTAGGGGAGGGGTGAGTCCAGTGACAAAAAAAAATCAATGCTTTATAATCACAAAAAAGAGGAACATTTTGAAAAAAGTGTAAAATATATCCTGTGCTAGGCTATTCTGAAACTAAATAATTAGACAGGGAGATCCAATCAATTTAGTTACATCTCTTGATATTGGTTCAAGATTTTTGTGAAAACTATATTGAATAATCTTGTGTTTAATAGAAATGCTGATAATGTGAAGGAATGGCTGCACCACTGATAAGATTGGCCTTATGTCACCATCAATAAAAAGCAGCTGCTATTTATCATATTAAATAAGTCACAGTACAGGTATGGGAGCTGTCAAGCATGCTTAGGACCTAGTGTCAAAATGTAAGGAACCCCAAGTGACTTTAATCGCTTACCTTGTACCCCGGGCTGGTGCAACAATATTTCATGTACAGGAATCTTTTCCCAGCCAGCCGACTAGAAGAAAAACATCAGCACTGCTCTGCATTCCGAAGGGCAAGGAAGCAGAGCGGGGTTGTTTCTTACTGAAATTAACCTTAAAGACAAATAAACAAATGAAACAACCCTGCTCTGCCTCCCTGGCCTTTGGCCAGGAAAGGATTCTTCTATGCAGCCTCAGAAGGGAGAGGAGACAAACAGTGAAGTCAACTGCACTGAATCGGTTCTTTTAAAGGAACGGTAAACCTTTTTTTATTGAAGCACATTGCAAATATGCTTCTTTTTAGGTTTACATACAGTACATGCAATATTTTTTTTTGCATTTACATCCCCTTCAAACTACATGCAAAGCTTCTTATGTTTACCATGCAGTGCTTGCACAATGGCAGAAGAAACCCATATTATATTTTAAGTAAGACTAGTATCTTTAGCACTTGGAATTGGTGGAGTGATATTGAGGCTATGTAAAAGAGTAAAAGTGAAATTCAACTACTACTTTATAGATTGAATTCTGCAAATGATTAACAATCTATGCACAAGTACATGCTTGTTATCTTTTATTTGTTCACCTGCTGCTTTCACATAGTAAAAAATGCCAATAGTCTTGAATATAAAGTGATATTAATGAGATGGATAACAGGAAACTTTGGCTGGGGGGAGATGGAGAGAGAGCTGGAAGAACCGGTTGGGGCAGATCAGGTACTGAACCCTAACCTTGGCTGGTATTTTACTGAGTAGGCTGGAGAAATACCAGCCAGGTTTCAATCTCTACCAGTTTACCACCTTGCACTGTGCTGGGCCTAATCTATTATAAGGATAGTTATCATTTGGTTAAAAAAAATCTCCTGCTAACCTCTAACACATCATAGCAAAGAACTGAGTTTGACTGCTAAAAACTGATGAATATATTTTGACTAATGAAAACCTTGATTTAAACCAGTAAATATTTTATAAATGTGTCAGTTCGTAAAACATTTCTCTGACTCTCAGAAACAATATTAAACTGCTAGCAAACCCTCTGGATTCCCCAGCTCAATATTTAGCGCAAAGTAAATCTTCCCCTTAGTGACCCTGCAGTAACAAACACAATTCTGTAACAAAAAATTGGAATCTTTAGCGGGCCTTTAAATATAATGTAAAATTAAGCAAATGCATTCAACCCATTCAACCCTACAGACTATAGTAAACTATAGTAAAAATATACCAATAAAATAATTTCTTTACAGTCCTGAATACATTTATGCTACTGATAGATTGACAATAGAATATGCTTCCCTTTTGACTGCCAGTGCAGCCCAAACTGCAAGCTTAGCCAAGTCTTGTCAACAGATAGTTTATATTATGTTAAGTGACCTATTAAAGAATCTCACCATCAGTAAATATTGCCTTTTTACATACTTTCCCTTGATCCACCATTTGGTAATGGGCTGTGTGCTCCCTCAGAGATCACATGACTAGAAATAATGCAGCTCTAACTGTAAGAGGAAATAGTGTGGAAGCAAAAGGCAGAACTCTGTCCATTAATTGGCTAATGTGGCCTAGCATGTTTGTGTGCACTGTGAATCCTATGATCCCAGGGGTGGCCCTTAATTCTTAAAATGGCAGTTTTCTATTTAGGAGTACCCAGTGGCACATACAACTAAAAAAGTATATTTTTATTAAAATATTTTATTTAGATAAGGCAGGGTTTTACATATGAGTTTTACATATGAGCTTGTACATTGTTTGGGGGTATCGTTTTCCTTTAATACAACTACTGGTGGAGTGCAAAGCATAAGCAATACATAAAGAAGTGGCTTCACTTAAAACCGAAAAAATGTAAATAAATTGGATGTGTTTGCAGGGCAACATTAATTCAATTTTTTTCCAGTATGGTAACAGCAATGCTTCATACATGTGCACATTAGTAATGCTTATTCTGGAAACAAGTGAATATATATTCTGTATGAATTTTATGTTATATATGGTCTTTTGCTTTTATATGATCACATTACTTATATATTATCTTTGATATCCTGTAAATACACTAAGATTAGCTTGCAGTATAGTCACTATTGGTTTCAATGGATTATTTAAACATACCTCTATTTGTAATAAAAGGCACTAAGTTTGCCCAGGTACAGTAACACATGACAACCAATAAGATTTTTGCTTTTAAACGGGTGACCAGTAAATGTCTGAGAGGGTGCTATAGGTTACTGCACCTGGGAAAATCTAGACTTATTTAAGTAAGCTGAATCCAATGAGAATTAGTATCTTAGATACAGTGGCTTGCCCTGGGTTTAAAAAGCATTATAACATCATAATGTAGAGCAGGCTAAAAACATTGGAGGTTTTTTATCTCACATGACACCATTATAACATCACAGAAAGGCACCCAGGTTCTGATTATTCCTGCTTTGATCTGCCTTGAGATAGGCTGTAACAGTCAGTCTTCATTGGTAGATTTCAAATTACAAATTTACTATAATTTCTTTTTAGCTTGGCTAAATAAACAGATGACTAAATTGTGGCATTAGAATATCTAGACTGTTTGCTAATTAATAATTAACTGCAAAGGCCATATTTAATGTATGGATATATTTTCAAAACAAGCCAGAGCTGCCATTTTGCTGAAAATGTTTTAGTATTACAAAAATAATGTATTGCTGCACTATAACATAAAGGGCCTGATTCACTAAAGTGCGATAAAACGTGCGCTATTTAGTATATTTTCGCATGATTCACTATAAGCCTACTTGCGCTATTTTACGTGCGGTATTTCATGCGATATTTTCGTCGCGATAAATAGCGTGCGCGGTATTTTCCGCATGCACGCTATTTATCGCATGCGCTAATTGTCGCGACATTACGCACGCGACAATCGGCAGCATAAAAATGGCGACATTTTGCCCTGGGAGATCACAGAGTGCTAGAGAGGTGCTGTATAAAAGTTTATTTGCAAAAAAAAACCCCAAAAAACAATAAAAATATAAGTAAGAAAAAAAAACAAGTGTTAGAGATAATAAAATGGGGGGGGGGGGCATTTAAGAATATTTAGCCAAATACTTAGGGGTCCGTTTGCTAAAGTGGCTTAAATTAAGTGGGAGATTTTAGACACAGAATAAATGGCAAATATGTTATGGGCACTTTATTAAATGGGGACAAATATAATATTGCAATTATTCTGGCAACAAAACATTGGATTGGCAGTTATCACACTCGCCAGAAAATACGCTACGTACTAATTAACGCAAGTTTTACTATTCAGCAAAATGGGCTAAAGACAAAATTGTTGCCAGAATATTTGCAAACATTTAAACCATATAGCATATTGATGCTGTTACTGATAAATGTAAGAGTGTAGGAGAAACTACATGAAAGTATAGAATACCATATCAAGGAAGGAAAAATAATGAGACATTACTCAGTTCAAAAGTATAAAACTAAAAACTTTTACTTAATAGTATAAAATAAAAAAAGGGGGGGGGGGAACTTAGGGCTTGCTGCCCTTGAGTTCGGTGACATCCCTCCTCAGTTCAGCAACTTCCCCCCAGAGCTGGGCCAGCTCGGCCTTCATATTGTCCAGGTCCTCCTGCATGGACCGACGTGATCTTCCCTCGTCAGCAGGAGAACCTGGTGGCTGGCATAAAGGGGGGGGGGTGTCCGGGGCCTCCATGGCCTCCTCCGCCTCTGGGGCCTCTGGGGCCTGCCTGTGTCCTGGGGCCTCTGGGGCCTGGCTGGGTCCTGGGGCCTCTGGGGCCGGTGGTGGGGCCACTTGAGGTCGGGCCTCTGGGGCCGGTGGTCGGGCCCAGCACTTCCTACAATAGGAAGTGCTGGGAAGCTGCACACCATAAGGAACAATAATACCTGGGTGCCTGTGGCAAAACAAAATCTAGACAGGCATGGGGTGACGGCACACACAGGATTTTCACAAGGAGTCACAAAGATGTGAAATAATATTCAGAGGTTTATTGTGACCAACGTTTCAGTTCCTCACTGGCATTATGGTTGAATGTGATGGACGTATGTCTTTTTTCAACCCAACTTACTATGTTACTATGTTACTTTCATCATCCCTGACATTTCTTACATTTGTACCTTTAGTTCAAATTACTTGGTAAATCTTTTACTGAACGTATACTGTAAAAGCATAATAAAGTACAATAATTACCTTCTGCAATTTAAGCAACCAGTTCTGGGCTCCTGCGCTTCAGGTCGGACCACAGACTCTGGAGCTGGCGGGGGTCCACATCAAGGGCAAACCCGGCGAGCAAACCCTCTCTTAGCTCACCCAGGATTGCCCTCTTCCTCTTGTGGACCCCTAAGTCCCCCAGCGGCGGGTCATCATATCCTGCACGCAGGAGCACGCTTATGACATAGCGCCTCTCCCCTGGTAGCAGATCAGAAACCCCAGGCATGGTCCTCTCAGTTTGGTGGCTGCAGGCTCAATGACACAAAATGGCCCCAAGTCGCACATGTCACGAGATTACAAAATCGCCACAAAATGTCCGCAAGTCGCGAGATTACAAAATCGCGATAAAAAAATCGCCAAAATATACATAGCAATGTATTTTGCGCGACAAAATATTCACCACTACAGTACAGTACATTATCGCGACAAAATATTAGTACTGTATATTTTGGCGACAACATATTCACCGCTATAGTACTGTATATTAGTAGTGAAATTCCATACATGCCAAGACTTTAGTAAAATTGAGTAAAAAGACACATACTTGAATAAATAACACTGTAGGTCCATATTTTATTGCCAAAAACTCATTTACTGTACTTTTCTATAATTTTTCGCCTGCCTGTAGTAGGTATTAATTTTCGCATAGCCGAATGCGCTATTTAGCGTGTCAAAGTTATAGTGAATCATGCGATCGTATTCTTTTCAGCGCGGAAATTAACGCATGCGCTAAAACTAGCGCGAAAAATACCGCATGCGAAAATGGCGACTTATCGCACGCGATAATACTATGGTGAATCGTGCGCTAATTATCGCGACTTATTTAACGTAAAAAAGCGTGCGATAATTTTTATCGCACTTTAGTGAATCAGGCCCAAAATGTCTTATATACAGTATGTTTATATGTTTTAAATGGAATTCTTTAGTTAACTGCAAGCAACCAATCACTTGCATGATAATTTAACAGATAAAACATATAACATTTAGGGGCCCATTCATGAAACCAATTAAAAGCACGATTGGAAAAAAAATCGGAGTAACCACGATAATTTCTGATGTGTGAAAATTGCGTGAAAATTCTTTTCTTGGTCGTACTAAAATTTTGTTGTTGCGATCCGAAAGTCACTAAATTTTCGTATCCGAACGATTTAAACGGCGTGAAAACTTTTCTGGCTTTGAAGCTTCAATGCATGATTTTGGAAGCCTCCCATAGGACTCAATGGCACTCTGCAGCTCCACCTGGCCAAAAGAAAGTCACGATACCAAAGCTTGAATGAATTCTGAAATGGTTGTAGTCTTCGCGAAAAATACAACCTTTTTTGCAGAAGTTAATGAAAACCAGTAAAAAGTCGTACTATTTTAACGATATTATCATGGTCAATATGAAAAATTCTAAAAATTTGAAAAAATACGAATTTTTCTGAAAAAAAAAATTATTGAATGGGCCCCTAATTGTTACAAATTGTGGGAATAAATGAAGCTGCATTATCTTAAATTAAGTAAATGCAATAAAATACAGAAGAATTCTGTATGACACTTTTGGACATTTTGTCATGTGCGTTGGAATTTTACATGGTTAGTAAATGGCCCACTAATTGAATTACGGTTATATCAGTATAGACAGTAATACTTGTTTTCTCTTCCTTTCCAATGCAATAATAACCAAAGATGCTACAGATGATAAAGAAGATGTAACGGAAGAAAGCACAGATTAGAGAGGTAAGAACTAAATTGTGCATATTAATACTTTTAACAAATGCTTTGCTATTATCATTGCTAGATTTCTCAGTAATAGAATGAGCACACATTTATGGTTTCAGAAAAAGCTGTTTGCTATACTATGTTAGGCCAACCAAGTTCACTTTATATCAGAAGAAATAAAACCTCTTAACCTTTTCATAACCACTGAAATAATAGTTTTATATAATATAAATATGCATGAATATACATATAGTGAAACAACTTTGGATGATTCTGAGGAAGATCTCAGTACGGAACAAAGTCAAAATTTTGAAAGTAAAGTTTCATTTTCACTTTTTTAAGGAAATATCTATTTCTTCCATGTGCAAAGAGGAAAAGTCAGCCTTATAATGCTAGTGGGTTGAATGTTTATTATAACTGTGTACATATATGCATACATAAAGATATCCTGCAGAACAAACTTTCCTAATAAACAGACTTATAAATAGAAGTAGCCTAGTAGCCTAATGCCCAATTCTTAAAATGAGCTTGTAGTAGAAACTTTTTTTTATATTCTCTGTTTAGTTACATTAACAAAAACATTAAAGAAAACCATGTGTGGTGAAACATTTTCAACTTCCATGTTTATTTGACAAAAAGTCACAGGATTTTAGGGATTCGGATTCAGTTCGGCCAGAGGCATGGATTCGGCCAAATCTGAATCCTGCTGAATAAGGCAGAATCTTGAATCCTGAACGAAATCCTGGATTCCTTGCATCCCTAGTAGATAGGGGTGTATACTAATAAATAGTTCTCATACTGAAAGGCGTTCCAGCCCTAAACATCACTTATAATGATTACTTAGGTGTCAAGTGCTAAAAATCTGAGAAGTAATGTAGAATTCAGAATCTCTGGCTTCATAGGATGCTGGGGGTTCCACTGAGCAATCACATTCCCAGACACGCAGCAAAATAACACAACATAACGGCAAGTGCTCCAGTAGCACCTATTCCTTTTGGAAGCCACACCTTCTCTCTACAAGCCAAGTCTGTGCAGTAGTTAAAAAGGGGCTTTAGGGATATTATTGGCTGGCTACAGCTGTCAGTCATTTATGTTTGATCAACTTATCAAGCCAACAGTTCCTACTGTTTACTAGCAGATAGTTTACTATATAAATCTTGGAAAACAAAATTATATTTGCTCCAATATAAAATGTTGTACTGTGCCAAATGTTTTCTATATGTAAGTAAACAAAGGGATCTCCCACATAATAATGTCTATTTAACTTTATTTTATAATGAATAATCAGCAGTAATAAATACTGACTTGAGTCAGTATTCCATACTGTTTTTCGTGCAAACAGAGCAATCTGGTATTTTCCTCAATCCACCTTTAGTGAATTAGTTCCTGAGTCACCCCTGAGGTAAGTGATTTGTTTTGGATTTTGAGAGACCTACATTGGGGCAGCATGGTGGCACTTCTGCCTTGCAGTGCTGGGGCCTTGAGTTCAATCCCAGCCAGGGCACTATCTGCAAGGAGTTTGTATGTTCTCCCCGTGTCTGTGTGGGTTTCCTCCCACATACCACCCATAGTATATGTGAATGTGATGGGGACCTTAGATTGTAAGCTCATCTGGGGCAGGGACTGATTTGAATAATGAATAATCACTGTACAGCACTGCGGAAATGTGTCAGCGATTTATAAATAACAGGATATAAATAGATAAAATAACAGCATTTTACACATCGCTTTACAGAGATTGTTGTTCATTCACACTGGCAACACACACACAAGCACACTAGAATCAGTTTCTAGTATAACCATGTAAATCAGTTGACCACTTGCTATCAAGAAAGAAAAAGTGACATACTTTTTGCCATTCCATACTTTCTGAGCTGAGGAATTTGGAGCACATAGTAATGAGACAAAGGAGCATTCTGCTTATCTGTTGCACTGGACAATGCCATTTTATTCCAGTATAATGCTTTATTCAGTTTGGAATAAGGTCTATATCTCACAGAAGTTATTATTTTGTTGTTGGGGTAAGCTATTTTCCAATCATTACACAGCAGGCCAGTTGTATTCATTAACATTTATGCCTTTGTTCCAATTATACAACCTCGTGTCACTACTTAGCAAAGGCAGTAATAAAAAAAATAAATGAAAAAAAAAAGATTTATCTGTGGGGCCAGAGCTAAAGGAGGTCTTTAACCATTATATAGTCATGGAAAGAATACAGGGAACAACTGACTTGTGTGCCACTGTGCCATAGATGCTTTGAAGAAGAAACTTATGTACCATTTTAATCAATCCCTATAAATTCAGAATAATTTTACTGTCCCAAGAAACCCGTTTGGCATTATATGAAGGTCCAGGGTGCCCTCTCCAGTTTAGTGGACTCCCAAAAAATTCAGTGGTGCAAATTATTCCACATATGAAATTTATTCAGTACTTTACCTCACAAATCTGAGACAGTCAATTGAAGTTGTTAAAAAGGTAAACATTCTTCTAAACTAGGGAAACCACCTTTCCATGCTGCTAGTAATCCTACATACATTATTACATGACTCTTTAAAGTAAGTCATATATATATATATTTTTAATACCAAAAACCTTCACACCTTCTACCACCCAATAGGGTTGATTCACTAAGGTGCGTTAAAACGAGCGCTATTTATAGCATGCGTTAAAAATTTTATCGCGTCTTATTTTTCGCAACTTAACGCATGATTCACTAAAAGCATACTTGCGTTAATTTAGATGCGATGCTGTTTGCATTATTTAAGTCGTGAAGACTATTTTCGTGAGGTATTTGACGCAACGCACACTAATTAACGCAGCACGCACAAATTGTAACTGCGTGCCATATTAGCCATACACGCCATTACTTTCAGAAAACTACTTTTATGAAAATTACCATTTCCCTGCAAACTGGAGGATACATTACTCTAGGGCCAACACATACTTGAATAAATCACTCTGCAAAGTCATTATTGTGTTACCAAAAGCTCATGAACTGTACTTTTCTATAATTACAGCCTGCCCCAAGTAGGTGTTAATTTTCGCACAAACTAATGCGATATTTAGTGCATCTATGTGTTTGCATTAGTATTATTTCTGCGTGAGAATTACCGCAATGCGTTAAAATTAACGCCTTGCGATTATGCGTTATTTAGCGCATGCGACTTAACGCACTCGATACTTTAGCGAATAGTGTGCTTTTTTGTGTCAATTTTAGCGCAAAAAAGCATGCAATACCGCTTATCGCACTTTAGTGAATCAACCCTAATGTGTATCAAGATGCAAAACAATTAATATTCCCTAGAATCATGTCCCTTCTTAAACCAGGTAGAACTGTGACACCAGAACTCATTGGCAGGCAATGGAAAACATCCACTAAAGCATTTAGGACATTTATGGCTATTTGGGTGTTAAAAAGTTTTGGAATTAAATAGATATATAAGGCCCCCAGTTTGTTCAGGAACTCAATAGAGTTCTTTGTATGGCACCATTATTTTAATAAAAACTATAAGACATGCAGAATGACAAAAAAACACTACATGTAAAAAGTTGCCAGCACTGTGGTAAAATCATTTTCAACTTTCTGCGTATATTTTTTGTATGTAGCTGTTATATCTCTTAATAGAATTATCTAATTATATGTGGGTAGTTCATAAGGACTGTTCGACTAGCCATTTTCTTTCCAACTGCTGTAATGGATGCTGTAGGCAAATAGATACACAAGGTACATTTATTGCAATATCCTCTCTAAAGAGCCACTAACACCAAAAAAATGAAGGGTTTCATATGCAGATAACAGATAAGCTTGAATTAAAGGAGAATACAAGTCAAATTTAAAAAGCATACTGCCCAATAGTCCTCCTATTGTTTAGTAAAAACACCACACTTTTGGCTCATCTAATCAAATATTTACTCAGTCACACTTACTTCACATTTTCTAGAACAGGGAGCCATCTCTAAAAAAGTATTCTCCCTTCCTTTCCCTCCTTGCTTCATACTGCACATGTGTTTCATTCCCTCCTTCCCCCTGGCAGATCTGCTTCTGATTGGCTGGTGGGCATGTGTAGCTCAGAACAGGAGACAAGATCAAGTTACACACATGCTCAGAGAATAGGAAGGCTGCCGCAACAGCCTACAGGAAGGGGAGAGAGATTTCAGTGATGTCACTGTAGTCTTTACATTGCTGTAGGCTGCCAGCACCATATCTCAGAGAAGCAAGCAGGGATCTGGGAATTTAGATATGCAGTAAGTACTTAAAAAGAATGCCTTTAGACTTACTTTTAATTTATATTAACCTTTCCTTGTCCTTTAAATGGTCATTCTTACACTGGAAGATAAACAGAAGACTAATATGATTGACAGGTTGAAAACCCTTTTATATTTCAATATATCTGCAATAATGTGACCTAAACATGATCTGTTTTATACACGTGTCCTAAAACTAGATAATTAAACATTTTTTTAATGCGGAAAATTATCCAAAATTACATATTTGAGTGGGGCAAAAGTATGTTAACCTCTAAGGTTTTATAGTTTATTTGAACAGGCCCCAAAATGAAAACAGCGAATATGAATTTTCTTGGCCGGCAATTCAGCTTCCCTAGACAAAGTTTGTTTGGTCAATACTGTGATGATCATGAAGCTGAACAGCCATGACAGCATCCTTGGATCATTGCCAAAGAGGTTTTCGGTGCCTCTAACTCAAAATGCTAAAGAATGTATCTTGTATCTAAACTGGTATAAAAAATCCTTTGCCTTCCAGCAGTTAAGAGATTTGTGTTGGAAAGGATAAAGGGTTAAAATCACTAACAAATCAACACTATCCAAGCCTAATTGCAGCAATGTGCTCATGGCTCCAACAAAAAAATATATAAAAAATATTTATCAATTCTTACCAGACTGAAAGGTTACAAAACTATTTCTACCATCAGGTAGATTGAGTACAAATGGAGGTACACTATTGTTACCCTCCCCAGGAGTGGTAGACAAAGAAATATCACACCTACAGTACCACATGTAATACTCCTGAAGATCTTAAACAGAGTCTGAAATTATTTTTATGGTATACTTTTTATTTCTAAATAACACTGTTTACCTTGCTGATAATTCTCTTAAAATTGTATTCTTGAACCAACAAATGAATTTTTGTAGCTGCAATATTGGTGTGTAGGCAGCCATCTCAGTGCATTGTTCCTGAATCTGAGCTTTCAGAAGGAGCCAGCGTAACACATTAGTGTAATTGCAGGAGTCATGACTTGGGTGAGCCGGACTTGGATTTTTACTATTGTGTGCTTTTGTCATTTCTGTCACTAGGTGGGGCATGGGAGCATTTTTAACAATGCAGCTGCCAGGGAGCTGTTATCTTTCTACCTTCCCATTGTCCTCTTGATAGGCTGCAGGGGGGGAAAGGGAACATGAGTGATATCACTCAAACTTGCAGCACAGTAAAGTGTGACTGAAGTTTATCAGAGGACAGGTCACATAGCTGGAGGCATCAGAGAAACTAAGCATATGTTTAGCCCCAGTTCAAATTTCAAAATTAAATATTAAACAATCTGTTTTAAAAAATGGATTCAGTGCAGAATTCTGCAGGAACTGCACCATTAACAGATGCATTTTTTTAACCTGTTTCCATGACAATATTCTTTTAATGAACTCCAGACTAGTCTAAGGAACTAAAGGTCTCTTTTGCATTAGTGAATGTCAGTGTTCATGAGTCCACCACCTAAAGAACAAGCTTGCAAGCAATAAGCCACTGCTATCCAAAAAAGAACATTGCAGCCATCTATAGCTTGCTAAAGACCAGGTGGATACAGCAGCAGGCTTTTGGAAGAATGTGTTGTGGATGGATGAGAATAAAATAAACTGAAACTCAGGAGAAAGCAGGTAATGCAACAAGACAACGACCTGACCTTAATCCCATTAAAATGGAGTAGGAACCTAAAGCAGGCAGTTCCCTCCAAGAAGCTCACCAACATCCCTGTTGAAGCTGTTCTATAAAGAGGAATGGGCTTACATCCTTTGAAACTGATGTGCAGCGCAGCACTGACCAACAGTTAATTAATAAATAATAAAAGAACACATTTTAGGTTTGAAAAGCAGATCACATTTGAGATCATATGTTTAAAAAGAGTCAGCAGTCAAGAAAAAAAATGTTGCCAGAATTTATAAAAGGGCAGATTTATTAATGTTTACTGCAATTCACTAGTAAGTCATAGCATGCTCAGAATGTGAAACAAAATATTTTTTTTTAGAAAAGAAACAGCTATGTTTTATGTATCTAATAGCCTTATCATAAACATCTCTTCATAGTTCTGAAATATGGATGCATTCAGATAGGAACTGGTTACTGTACCATAAAACCGGTAAGATTATTCTTGGTATTTATGTTTGTATAACTTTATTTATAAAGCGCCACAAGGGTACGCATCGCTGTACAATCTTACAATATACGAAATTACACAAAGGGCGGACAAGTGGGATTCAGGGATAGAGTTCCAAAAGTAAGGAGCAGCGAGATAGAAAGGTACTGTGCTGGTTACTGAATGTAATATAACATATTACATCAGCTACTTTTATTTCCCAGGATAATTTCTATTCTTACAAATGTTTTCATGTGAGTAGTCAACCTCTGTGAAAGGCATCAGGGAAAGAAAACACTTTGGGGACTTTAACAGGACGCTGTTATGAGAATAAAGCTTTCTTCTTTTTCTTTCTTTTTTTTTAGGAGACATTGAACCAGACAGCACTTTTAGCATTTTTTGCGCTCTTGTGCTTCATCTTTCATTCGCGGCAGAGCAGGAGCTTTCTCCATCTGTAACTCTAAGGGGCCCATTTACTTACTCACGAACGGGCCGAATGCGTCCGATTGCGTTTTTTTCGTAATGATAGGTATTTTGCAATTTTGTCGGAAAATTATCTCGACTTTTTCGTTACCAATACGATTTTTGCGGAAAAACGCGAGTTTTTCATAGCCATTCCGAAAGTTGCGATTTTTTCGTAGCGTTAAAACTTGCGCAAAAAGTTGCGATTTTTTTCGTAGTGTTAAAACTTGCGCAAAACGTCGCGCCTTTTAAGTTTTAACGCTACGAAAAAAGCGCAACTTTTCGCGCAAGTTTTAACGCTATGAAAAAATCGCAACTTTCGGAATGGCTACGAAAAACTCGCGTTTTTTCGCGCAAATCGTATTGGTAACGAAAAAGTCGCGATAATTTCCGAAAAGTCGTAAAGGCGCTGAAAAAATCGCAAAAAATACGAAAAAGTCGCAAAATGTTCGTTTTCCAATCGGAATTTTTCCAATTCGAATTCGTGGGTTAGTAAATCAGCCCCTAAGGGTGGTACGTAGAGCAGCTCAATTAAATGAAGAAAGTAAACCCCAAAAGAATAACTGTTGCCTTCTTCAATATGCTTTACATGATTAAACACAAGACATCTCTCCTAATATTAACGTACATGGCAGGCTGGCAGTGAAAATGCTCATGAACTAAGAAAGTGCAGCAGGTCCTAAAGGAAATTCCACAAGAGGCAATGTAAAGGAAAAGTAAACCTTTATTTCAAACAGTTTTAAGACAAACCATGGCCTTGCAGTTTTTGTGCACACAGACAAATAATCATAGGCTTCCAGTGCTGAAAGGGTGTGGTCACATGCATGCAGCTTGCTTATTATGCACATGCATGTGACCTCACACATATTCACATAATAATCAAACTGAGGCACTAAAGGTTAATATAGCTTTGTGAATCTGGAATATGTTTAGTGTCCCTTCTGCTAGTGGAAAGAAAGATTGTGAATTTTTATTATTATCATTTATTATAGTATAATTTTAGATTTTGTACCAATCTATGTAATCAAACGAAATCATAACAAAAACATTTTTTTAGCCACTTTCAAGTAGGCCTTAAAAGAGCACTATGTGCAATTAAAGTTAGCAATGCAAAATCTGTCAAACCAAGAATATTAGAAAATTGTATTTTATTCTTATTTGTGCTCATTTTTTTCCATTTACAACTATGGCCCAGGTGCAGGCACACACAGAGAAATTCGGCGCGAAACTGCTCGCATATGCAGTTTCATTCCGAATTCTGCTGTGTTTGCTTGCACCCAGGTCAATGCAATGGCTCCAAGAATCCGCCTTGTGTGGCATCAACCTTAGTGGAAACTTAGATAATACATCTATCTGGAAAGTACTGCACAATGAAAAAAACCTGTTACGTTTAAATAAAATTACTATGTTTTTTTGTTTTTTTTTTTAAATGAAAACATTTGGAAAAGGCAAAATAAATGAAGATTATGTGTAAATAGCACATTTTCTTTTTTCTTTATGACCCTTTATGTAAACTTCTTTCTGCAACAAAGAGATGATAGGATTAGAGTATCCTTTTATTTGTGGAATTATGCAACCCTAATACCTGACATAATTGAAAACATAATTTTCAGAAAAACTGTGCAGATACACAATTTTTACTTGTGGACTGTTGTCTGCTGTGTAATGCAACGTAACAGGTATGAGAGAACTTAATGGATTGGATTTCTTTTTGTTTACACAATCATTTTAGGTGTTTACATTCACTACAATTTTGTATCCTGAAATGTTGGATGGTATCAAATAGAGAGGATTTCAGCTTACGCTTTACTTCCTTGCATAGCATGCATCTGTGCTCTGATTAGCAGTGCTTTAGGCTCAGCTGAGGACACTGGAATACAACAAAATCTGTTATAGTATTTCACTGGGCAGAAGGGGGGGGGGTCAAGCTAAGCTCCGATGTACGACAAAACAGATGTACTAAAATCTATAGGAACACACAAAGTACAAGGTACATTTTTTAAGTGTGTCACATTCATTTTGTTCTATAAATGCTATTTGTAATAGTTAAATGAGAGCTGAGGTTACCCTTTATATATTTTTGCATTTATGCAAAATTATTCATGGTTAAACACAGACTAAGCGGGTCATTTATTTGTACAAAAATACAAATTGCCATGTAAAAGCTTGCAAGTTTCTATAGAACTCAATGGGAGTTGTCCTAGGCAAAGTCAAGCCATATTCTGAAACTTAAATTTTGTGAGTTTTTAGAGCTTATAAACTCATAAAATTTGAGATATTCAAGTTTTTTTTATTTGGAGTTCGACAAACTCGACAAAGAATTCACAGCCTCCAAAATATTAACTCAACCACCACCAGACCAACCACTTCACCATTCTTACATGGCCAAATGAAACGCCGCACTCCAAACACCTCTTTCCGACTTGGACTGGGACTCCATATGGTCCAACACAAAAAAAAATGTTAACATGTGCGCGACAAAAGGAAAACATCTACAAAGTAATGATGCACTGGTACCACACCCCAGATAAACTCCACAAACTGTTCCCAGATTGCTCTCCTCAATGCTGGAGAAATTGTGGGGCACAGGGCACCTTAATCCATATATTCTGGGAATGCCCACTTCTCCAACCACTATGGACAGAAGTAGCCAACATGCTAAACCACCTTCTAGAATTCTCTGTTCCTAAGGAAATACCAACCTTACTACTAGGCAAGCCCTTTGACAAATGACATCAACACACTCAAGCACTACTCAACCAAATTCTTACAGTTACAAGGCTAGCAATAGCCTCCAAATGGAAGTTAACAACCATACCAACAATCGCTGAGATTACGAAAAAAGTAAACGACAACAGACTTTTTGAATCCAGAATGCTCGCTATACAAAACAAAACAACTACCTACTTAAACATCTGGTCCACATGGGAACTAAAAGGATATGTTACCTACCCCTAAAACATCATTCTAAAGCTCCACAGACCGGTATTCCCCCAAGATATGAGACTAAGATCTGTAAAACAATACTTATAAATAATAACAAACATACTTACAGAACAATCGCTACCAAAATAAAAATGCAATGAATGTGTCATATATGTTTTATATACCTTGTTTGTACTTTATATTCTCTCTTTTTTTACTTTCACCCCCCCCCCCTTCTTTATAAAACTCAATAAAAATTATAAGTTACAAAAAAAAAAAGAATTCACAGCCTCGAAAATTGATAAATAAGCCCATAACAATTAGCCCCTATGCTTCAACCAGCTTTTGGATATGCCTGCATCAGGGGTGGGGTGCAGGCACATGGAGCCTTTTTCGGCTCCGAAGTTCGATTTGGTCACTAAAATCTGCTCTGATTGACTGCTCCTGGGTCAACGCAGTAGCTTTAGTGCCCTAAAATAAACTCTGGAAAATAAACATCCATGACACTAACAATGAAGGCACATGCAAGTATCAAAGTGCAGTCATTTGCTTGATATCTTGAAGCCACAGGTTAATAATACTCATAAGTGCTCTTCCCTGAGCTATTGCTTTAGATTTCTATTGGTAAACATTCCTAATTTATGGAATGGCACCCTCCTGCCCCATGGGTACCTAGTCTTCCCCTATTATCTAACTCTAATTCTGAATAGACGCATTGACTCTGCTACTGTTTATTTAGCTGGTGTTACCAAGAGGGAGCATTTTAAACATGTCTGTGCATCTCGTAAAATAATTAGAAGCCAATGGGGAGTGCTATGACCGCATACATGAAAAAGGTATTTTTAATGCATATCATGAAATGGTTTCTACTCTAAAGAAGGGGTACACTATTTCTTATAACCAACACATTTTAATAAGTCAAGTGACATTAATAAGCACAAGCATGGGACCTAGTGTAAACTGTGGGTCTGCCTCTCCCTTCCCCCAGTAAAGTCTTTGCAGAGCACATATAGAGAGATTATGTCATAAAGACATCCTCTTTATGAAACATCCTTCATAACATTCAACATGTGAATTATTCAGCTGGTGGTCCTTATAACTGCCAATAGTTACATGCTTACTGCAAAAGTAACTCTTACATTTAAAAGCTGAATGTCAGCTTCAATAAATTACAGCCCCCTGTTAGTAAGCAAATAAAACAATAATAATTCATGTTTCACAGCTAGTTTACACATTGCACATGCAAAATAAAAACATTTTTGCAGTGTCAGTTGTCGAATTCTTATATATAGGAATAAGCAGGGAGGATTTATTAGTATTTCTTTAACTATATAGTGCACATCCTATTTCAGAGCAAAGGGTTACAGGATTTCCAGCTTCCTAGAGCAGCAGTGTTAGCTGTAGCCGGGTGACTAATTCTTCAGGCAATGCTTCTGTAGACTTCCTAAGCGATTAGTAGGGAGTATAATCTGGATCTACCATCTGCCTGTCTGATATAGAAAAATATCGATTAAATTGCTTTGTTTATGTTTTTTAATACATGCCTGTCTTACATTTATTGAGGAAAACCAACAGAGATTAAAAAAAAAAACCAAAGCTACACACAAAAGGCAGAAAGAATTTACTGGCTTTGGATTTTATTACTTTCACAGAGGTTTACATTGGCACAACAGTTGTACTTACTACATGAATGATGAATTACGCATGGCTGTCGCTTGGAGCAGATGGTTTTTGGGTACCGTTTATTTTAAGGATACAGAAAGGCAGGAAGCAGATGCTTTTCGCCACCAGTGGGCATATCAATATTGGATATAAACATGTATTATAATGATATTATCTGGATTAACATTGGCCGTATGTGTTACAAGCAGCTTATGTATCTCACAGTCATTTTGTTGATGGGTAAAACGGAGTACCTGACATACAGTTTTGCAGACCTGTGCCAGCCCACAGAGCTATTGTCTCTGGAAACATTTAGGATGCTGCAATAATCTAAGCAAATTCACAGCTGAAATTCATTTTTAGAGGAAAGGGAGGTGGGATTCTGTTATTTCCCTCTCTCTTAAGTTAATGTAAAAATCTTGCCTTGTTGCTAGAGCTAGAGGCTACATTTTTTTGGTATTATTATTTTTATTCTTATCTTCCTATTCTGGCACTTAAAGGACACCTATCACCATGAAATTGCTTAACCCACCAACGTTGCAGGCTAATAGAGCCTGCACTTCATTTTGGGGAAACAATAATTTTTTATTTTTTTTAAACAGCCCCTGCCACCGCAAGGCTGCCTGCAACAGCTCCCGGTGCAGGAAGCCATGTTATTTTAGCACGCAAGTGTGTGTGACATAGTAGTGGTGAATGCGACTCACCTACCTACGACACACACGTGCATAATGAACAAGTTGCAGCAGGCTCTATTAACACACGCTACTGGTGGGGGAAGAAATTTTAGGCTAATAGGTGCCCTTTAAACCAATGACTTGTTGTTGGAGTCATAAGTGGTTATTCATGACCATTGGTGGTTCAAGTGCAAGAGCACTAGGGGGCACAAGAATGCACCACTTAGGGGCTGATTTACTAAGACACGATTTCGAATCCGAATTGGAAAAATTCAGATTGGAAACGAACATTTTGCGACTTTTTCGTATTTTTTGCGATTTTTTTCGGCGTCTTTACGATTTTTGCGTAAAAACGCGAGTTTTTCGGCGTCTTTACGATTTTTTCGTAAAAACGCGAGTTTTTCTTAGCCATTACGAAAGTTGCGCAAAGTCGCGATTTTTTCGTAGCGTTAACACTTGCGCGCAAAGTCGCGCCTTTTTTCGTAGCGTTAAAACTTAAAAGGCGCAACGTTTCGCGCAAGTTTTAACGCTACGAAAAAATCGCGACTTTGGCAACTTTCGTAATGGCTACGAAAAACGCGCGTTTTTACGCAAAAATCGTAAAGACGCCGAAAAAACTCGCGTTTTTACGCAAAAAACGTAAAGACGCCGAAAAAATCGCAAAATTACCGATCATTACGAAAAAACGCAATCGGACGCATTCGGCCCGTTCGTGGGTTAGTAAATATGCCCCTTAGTGTTCATCCCCTAAGCTCTAACTCTAGAGTGGCGCTCTGAATTGAGCACAAGATGAAAAATATGGCACTCAGCGAAAAGCGCAGAATCAGGAAGTGCCACTTAGCTTTAGAGCAGGCACTAAGGACAGGGCCACAATGCAAGCTGGGCATTCTGCCACTCCTACCTTGCATCTCAGAATGATGTGCAAGGTGGGGGCTGATAGATGACAGAGGGGAACAGGAAGCATTCCACGCACAGAACAGTCTATAGATCTCTGTGCACACTGCATGGGCCATTGCAAATGGGTCCTATAAAGTTTAGCAGCCAAAAAACCTAAATAACAAATCTAAAAATCTAAACAACAAATGGGAGAACTATTTAACGAAAATCATAAAAAAAGATCAGTAGCTTGAAGTGTTCCAAGATGATTGTCTACAATTGTCATAATAAAAATAGTTAATGTCAAAGTGAACTACCTTTAATTTTCCATTCAAAAAACTCATTTTTATAGGCAGATGTGTTCAAATGTTATTAGTTATTAACAATTTCTAACTGTCAGGAATTCGTCCCTAACAGTAAGAAGAGCATTTTAATGAATTTACACATTTATAAAAGCCTTCTGGGTTTTTTAAATGTATCATTTCCTCAGAATTTAATCAACTGATTTAAGCAATCAACAATACCCTTCTGTCACGTGTTAGAGTTTGGCAGCAGCAGCAGGATATTGAACACCTGTTCTGAAAAAAGAATAAAAATTGGGTTAAGTTACTTATTTGAGGTCAAAGTAAGGGTTAAAGCATCAGGCAGTAAATTGGAACCAACTGATATTGCAAAAGAAATATGATCCATGATAAATACAGCTCTAATTTATTGTTCAGAGCTTTCTTAATTGTAAAATATATCCCCAGAAAAAGTCCTATTAATTTGTCCTTTTTTAAAAATATGGGGCAGATTTATCAGCATTCAAATTCAAGTTTTTACCATGATTCAAGTTTTTTAAAGTGAAAATCATTCATTCAAAATTTTTACATTTGAATATTTATTTATTAAATTTCAGAAATTCAAACTATTTTTCAATTCAAGTTTTCAAGATCACTTTAGAATTTGGTACTTATTAGAAATAAAGGTTTGTGGGAAAATTAGCTTTTGAAGTGTGAGAGGAGAGGGAATAGCAGCATCCATATTTTAATGTATTTTTTGTGTTATGAACACTCTCATAATCTTCAAATTTTTTTTGTTATGAGCAAAGCCTTAAGGGGCCTATTTGTTATGCTGTGTAAAACGACTTCTCCCGAAAAAACGGTGTAAAAAGCTGCATAAAGTAAATGCTGAACTTCGGCACCGGAATGCCAGATTTTATCTTAAATAAGTTCTGGTGGAGGAAAAAATGGGTAACAAAATTATGCCTCTCTTTTAAGTAGGAAAGCCTGGCGACGTGTGGCAAATTTTGCTGCTTTTTTTTTTACACAGAATAATAAATAGGCCCCCACAGTATTGCCATTGTTCTCAGTTATTTAAGTAGAGTTGAATATATTTAAATATCTTTGATGTATATGGGACAAAAACAAAGTATAGTAGAACATATTTACAACACAGGTATATATTTATAACATTGAACTCCAGAGCAGTGAAAATGCTTTCTCTGGAGCAATGATTCAGGTTTTGTGGTTTGGAAGATGTGAGGAGAACTTATATGTGTAATGTCAACTGAAAAATTTGGTTAAGAATAATGGTCTAAAATTGTCCAGCTGGAACAGCAGACATGAAGTGTGAAGGCTCACAAGCGCCTCACACTGGCTGGAGACTTGCCTGAGGATGGATACAGAAAGCACAGCAGTGGAGAGCTGGAAAGCAATAAAACGAAGTACCAAGGGGATTAGACGAAGGTGAGGGAAACAAACCCAAATCAGGGCAGGCAGCGTTCAAGGTCAATATTTAGGTAAGGATCATGATCAGGAATCAAAGCAGCAGGAAAACAATGCCAGGAGACCAAAGAAACTTGATAACCAAGCAATGACAGTGGCATTTAAAGGCCAGAGGGAGAGAGCGTGCATGTGTCAAGTTTGACGCATCAGCATCAGACGCACTATTGAATGTGACGGCATTGGCAAGGATGAGTGCCTATGCACCTGTGCACATTTATATGCCACCGAGGAGAAGATCGGGTTTGCAGGAGGAACATCCTGCTCAGTAAGTAACATTACAATAATGGTCATTCACTGTTTTTTTAAGGTACAGTGAACAATAACAAACTTGGAAATTTCCTGTTACTTATTCAGAGGTAACAGTTTGGGGAAGATCGTTTCCTCTTTCACCATGAAAATTGGCTTGTTCAAAGCCCAGAGCCCTATTCGCATGAACACTCATGGAATGAAAAGGAAATCTGGCTGTGAACCAGGTGTGATAGGCCAGAGTCAGCACCAAACTCCACTTATGCTCTTGTGGTTATTATGTTGGTTTGGAAAAAAACAACATACTGTTCTTCCACTTCAGCTTCTTCTTCCGCTTCTTCTTCTTAGCACCCCCCATTTTCTGAAATGCTACTCCTCCTACAGTTTAAGGGGTACAACACCCAGACTCTCCACACTTCTTTGTCCTACACCAGAGCAGGTTGCTTGTGCTTTCCTAAATGAGCCCAAAAACCCCAATTTTTCCATTGACTTTGACAGGGAAGATTTTCAAACTGCTGCAACTCTTACAGCTTTGAAGCTACACTTCAAACTTGAATAACATAATCATGGGGTCACTCCAAATAAAACAGCAACATTTTTGGATGGCCCCAAAGTGGGAGGAGCCAACAACAGCTAATCAAATTTCACCTATTGACTTTAATGGGGAAATTTAAATTGCTGCCAATCTTAGAGCTTTGAGGCTGCACTCACTAAACTTGAGTTGCATAAACAAGATGCAGGAAACCAACCCGTATAGCTGAACTGCAACTCACACACTACGTTGAGTCTATCAAAAAATTTTTAGGGAGATACAGGGACGTTGATAATCTCTGTTGGTTTACACAATACTGGATAATATTGTACTGGATCAGGTACCTCATGTAAAGTTCTGTGCGCCGTAGGAGCGGGTTGCTATGGTAACCGAGACGCTAGGAAAAGACACTGAACCTACATCTCCGTAAATGAATGGGCGCGTGACGTCACTTCCGCCGCTGCAGCGCAGAAGAGCGCACAGAAGAGAACGCGAGTGCCCGTAAAACATGCCCTGCTGCGCGCGTGTGTGTGGGGCTTCATACTCCCTGCACAGAGCGGGGACTCGGCCGCGGCACCCCCCTCCCCTATATGTAAGTACCCGGCGTATAAGACGACCCCCGACTTTGGAACTGATTTTTCGGGGTTTAAAAGTCGTCTTATACGCCAGAAAATACGGTAAGTAACACTCAACTAACTCCAGGAAAAAGGTGTGGGAGCACAACTGTACTTGCAGTTGTAAATTACCCCTCTTGTTTAAGGCACTGAAGGTTATCTGTTTTCTTATTGGCCAACGCAAAGGTCAGGTAGTGACTTTTCCAAAAAAACAACTGTCAGAACAGGAAGAGGCAAGTCTGCAAAAAAGAACAAAAGGTAGTTAGGATAGAGTATTGTCGGCTTTGCATTTTAATACAGGCTGTCTATATGCATCTGTAGAGAATATATTGATTAATAAGATAGTAATATAGGGGCAGACTTACTAAACCTCTAAGATTATTTATTTATTTTTATTCTTTTTAAATTCGAATAAACTTGTTTCCACTAATGTCTGGCATTTATTAAAATGGATCTACCAGGGAAGGGAGGGGACCTTTGCCACTGACTTTTACATGATCTCAGCCAGTTTTAGCTGGTGAATTATCGAACTAGGATTTCTAGCTGTTTTAACGCATAGTAAATCTCGAAAAAGTCACTACTTTTACCACTAAAAGTCACCAACTTTTACCACTAAAAAATCTGAATCAGAAAAAAAAAATCTAGCAGTTAGTAAATGGCCCCCTTACTGCTTTTCGTGTGTTTAATGTAAATGTGATTCCCCTATTCTTCAAATTAGATAACATTTATATTTTTATCATGAATGAGAAAAGGGCAGTGTCTAAAGAATGTGATTTTGTTTTTTAAAACAATAGAAAAGACAGTTTCCTCATAAACATTTTTTAGTGGGCTTATGTTAAACATTTCCTCTGTAGAAAACAGGTCTGTTCATCCTCAACACACTTGTTTACTTATATGAAAATATTTTTTGTTCTCTGGATGACTTATGGAGGTCCTTGAACACAATGGAGATTCTTTCCAGTGTACACACCCAATGAATGAAAAACATTAAGTTGAAAATTTGGATTTCTTTGCCAGAAGATCATTTTTACAAACCACCAGATGATATTTCAAACTATTATAGAGTTAAGAAAATAAGTTATACAATACATTTAAAATATTTTTTTTTAAAGTACCAAAACCAAAAATACATTTTAATGTGCTATTTTCTGTTAGTAAAAAAACCTTAGAATAATACAAATTTGAATGATTTGGATAAAATGGATGTAAAATGGATTACAAAATGAATTTGTTTTATTTTCCCAACTCTACAGTTTTATGCCCTGTATTGTACCTATCACTTTCACTTAATTATAAATAAATAAGCCCTATAGAAGGGAAAAAACTTTCCCTACCACGCACGGTGCCAAACCAAATGACCAGTAACAGTTGCAATGCAGTGTTTTCACAGATATTAAAACACAAATATACTGGAGGAGGAAGTACTGCACTATGCTTGGCCAAATACCAACAGTATTGCTGTGGCTAGTGCCACACCAGTGAAAGAGGAAATGGTTACTATGCACTCTAGAAATCCACAAACAGGCAATCAGAGAAAAGTGATAAAGCAATACTCAGGCCCGGATTTGTGGAGAGGCCACAAAGGCCCGGGCCTAGGGCGGCAGAAGTTTAGGGGCGGCAGAAGTTTAGGGGCGGCATGCCGCCCCGCCGCAATGAAATTTTTAAATTTTGCTCCTATACGGATGCGCATGCTTTTGCTGTGTGGGGGGCGGGGTTGGCGATTCACGCATGCGCACAGGGGGAGGCGGGGGGGCAGCCTCGGGGTGCCCGCATCACAAATCCGGCGCTGGCATTACTGCTACACAAGGCTAATTCTCATCTTATGGATAAACACAGGCCAAGAGTCAGCCCTTACACTCGCCTCAGCCTACCACTGTCACTGCTCCCAGAGCCACTGCGTTAGCAGGCACATACAACTTAATTTTGGCAGATTATCTGCAGGCCGAAAAATAGCCTGGTGTGGCAGTAGCCTTACATTTAGCACCCATTTTATTTCTACATACTATAGGAGCTACCTTTTAATCTGTGTTGAAACTCCCCACATCCAAGTCTTGGGAACCACCAGGACCAATTCAAAGGTATACAATCTAGGATTAACATATCTGCCAGGTGTGTGTGGTAATACCAGGAGAAACTGAAATCAAATTTAAAAATGTCAGGATTAACTTGAGGTCTGTATTGCATAAATCACTGAAAAAACTGAAGTACTACTTCTAAAAGACAGCAAGCAATGCGATCAGAGAACAGCCTAATGTTAGAAACAGTTAAACAAACAGGAAAAAATATTTAGGAGTTCAGAGTCTGGTGCCTATTCAGACACAGGGAACAGGAAGTAGAAGTTATACACATACATGTCACCCAGTTTCCCTTAACGATAAGAAAAGGGTTGCAGTTGTAATCTAAAAAAACAAACAAAAGACTCTGGGAACATATATATATCAAATATAAAAGAATCATGTAGCAAAATGGTAGCTCTCCTGCCCACAAATTAGGCATTTGTCCCTGACCGGCATGCTGTATCTATGTCTATAGTAATAACAGATTTGTATTATTTTACTTGTCCTCTCATTTTCTACTAACAACATTTTCGAAAGGAAATCTCTAAACATCTGTAGGCTGAGAGGTTCTGATTGCATATTTTTCAGCATTGAAAGTTGTCTTTGTATTGCTTTCTCTTTACAGGGTAAAAGTTAAGGTGGCCATACATGGACAGATTAAAGCTGCGATTTGGGTCCTTTAGATCGATTCAGCAGCTTATCTGCCTGTGTATGGGGCCCTCCAACGGGCCTTTCCAACTGACATTTGGCCAAAAATTGTCCAGATAACCATTTATTGTAATGCAATCCTTTGGACCTAAAGCCAAGCAATGGGATTAGAACAATACCGCCCACCTCAGGTGAGCATATCGGGGGAATATCCACTTGTTTGGCAACCTTGCCGGGGCGGGGGGGACTGAGGGGGGCTGCATAAAGATGGTCAACTTAATGAGGCCTGGGGCCCAGAAACTCCCCTGTAAATAAAAACTATACCTTCTTTAGACTGACATAGATGTTGTCTTATTAATTAATCTAAACACTATTCTCTACACTGCAAAGAAGGCAGTAACCCCACTAAGAAGAGTTCCTCAGTTTAGCTCGGAGTATACAGTTGTTACTGTCTGAACACATTACACTGATACCCATATATAATACATGCTAAAGACTGAATTGCTTTCTGTGCAGCCATCCAGAATTTAATTCTTGGGTGTCTTTAAGAGGTGCATGGTATGGTGCATTGTGATTGGGCACCTGTAAGGACAGGGCTGGGTTGCGGCTAACACTGCTCTTTTCACAGAGTGCCAGATTTTGCATCACTGGTTCCTTATAATTGTAGGACTGGCCAAAAGGGATGACTTTGATGTAGTTGGCCAGCTTGAAGTATATTGCAATGTATGGACAAACAATCCCTCTTTTGGGTCTGGGGAGGGAGGGCATTTCTTAGTAGCTGAATGCAAAGAATGTCTTAATGTCCTATATCTACATATTGATAATGGGTGAGTGCAGAGGATCTTTTGCAGTTGTTTATATGTATTTTGTGGTCACAGCCTCATTGCACCCCCGCCTAATGGTTTACAATTTAGTGATTGAGCACAACTTTTCCCTTTTTTTGTGTTATTGTTTATACAGGAGCAGTGGCCAGCTCCATGTTGTAGCCCCCACTCTTCCCAGCTACAGTCAGGTGATCCCAATGGAGCCAATAAAAGGGCAACCATATGGGAGTTTTAACCTTGAAAGCAAGAATGTTGCAGGTAAAACTTAGTCCCTTTGCTCAGTACTAATCTTAAATTACTTATATATGTCAGTGTAGGACTGGCCAGAAGGGATGACTTTGACGTAGTTGGCCAGCTTGAAGTATATTGCAATGTATGGACAAACAATCCCTCTTTTGGGTCTGGGGGGTGGGCATTTCTTAGTAGCTGAATGCACAGAATGTCTTAATGTCCTATTTCTACATATTGATAATGGGTGAGTGCAGAGGATCTTTTGCGGTTGTTTATATGACATAGATGTTGTCTTATTAATTAATCTAAACACTTCACTACACTGGAAAGAAGGCAGTAACCCCACTAAGAAGAGTTTCTTAGTTTAGCTTGGAGTATACAGTAGTTACTGTCTGAACACATTACACTGATACCCATATAAAATACATGCTAAAGACTGAATTGCTTTCTGTGCAGCCATGCAGAATTTAATTATTGGGTGTGTTTAAGAGGTGCATGGTATGGTGCATTGTGATTGGGCACCTGTAAGGACAGGGCTGGGTTGCGGCTAACACTGCTCTTTTCACTGAGTGCCAGATTTTGCATCACTGGTTCCTTATAACTTTGCCTGCTCTACCCTGCCTGTGTGTGCCGTACTCTGCCTGCCCTGTGCTGCAGGTGTGCCATACTTTGCCTGCCCTATGATGCAGGTGTGCCATACTCTGCCTGCCCTACCCTGCCTGTTTGTGCCATACTCTGCCTGCCCTACCCTGCCTGTTTGTGCCATACTCTGCCTGCCATATGCTGCATGTGTGCCATACTCTGCCTGAACTATGCTGCCTGTGTGTGCCATACTCTGTGCTGCAGGTGTGCCATACTCTTCTTGCCCTACCTGTGTGTGCCATACTCTGCTTGCCCTATGCTGATTGTGTGTGCCATACTCTGTGCTGCAGGTGTGCCATACTCTTCTTGCCCTACCTGTGTGTGCCATACTCTGCCTGCCCTATGCTGCCTGTGTGTACAATACTCTGCCTTCCCTATACTGTCTGTGTGTGTCACACTCTGCCTGCCCTATGCCCCCTGTGTGTAAAACTACGTGTTGGGGGTTACTGGGCTATCCACAGGGGGGAAGGAGCCATATGGATTTAAAGTTATGGCTTAATATGAACTTTTCAATGAACTTTTTTTTACATAGGAGTGATGAGTGATATCTCTGCAGTGAGACCCAACCATTTGTCTTTTAGGTATGCTACCACCATGAATGTGGATATAGTTTTAAAAATGTTAATATGGGTGTGGTTTGAAGCAGGTGTGGCTTAAAAAGGAATTGGCCAAAACTGACTTCCATTTTCGGTCCTCTACCACGTAGGTCTGAAAAATTCTGACCCTCGGTACCACAGAAGTTGGACAGCACTGATCTAGACATTTAAGTAGAGGGCACAATACATTTTTCAATGGATATTAATGACAGCATATGGTTGACTATTTTATTATAACTGAAATTGGAGTGTTTTTCACAGGTTTAGCTACTGGTGTAGCTTTTCATTTCTATTTGACCATTTGTATTTGTGTATTGAACTATTAAATTGGAGCTGTAATCCAATAACAGTTTGAGAGTCCGTGATACATACCAAACTGACATTACATATGCTGAAGACAGAGACATCTGATGGTAGACCTGGACAAACAGATCCAGTTGCAAGTCAAAGCCTGGCACACAGCAGCATGGCTTTACCACTCAATTTTCTCTGGAAGAGAACTGCTAATTTCAATCAATAAAAACATTATAGAAAATTATCTCAGAATTGTAATTCTTTATTAAAATGCTGATGTTTCAGAGTCACATCGTACTCCTTTCACTGAGCTTATGCTCAAATGTATGCTTTTTTTACAGAAGAAAAACAAAATATTTGAACAATGTTTTGTCATGTAATGAGAATCTGAATTAATTACCAACCTAGCCAGTAAAATAACAGACAAAGGATGGGCTAGTAATACCATCTTGTTCTGCCCATAATTGTCCCAATGCCTTCTAAAATCTTACCTCTTGTGTTCTGATCCCTCTGAATCCAGCCTGCAGAGTGCCCATTGACATCATCACTTCAACCAAAAAGTCCCTGCTCTGCCACTTCACATCATCAGCCCATCCTCATCTCTGGCCAGTATTTTACAATTAAACAGGGGCAATCATAATCATGTCTTTTATATAAATATTTGAATTTATCTCTTAATATTTACATTAGTCAAATCAAGGAGAAAGTAGAAACCAAATGTACACATTTTAAAGTTTTCTTTTAAAACAATGTGTATATACCTTTTCCATCCCTCTTCTTTTTGTTTTCTACTGATCCTGCTGTCTTCATTTTACTTTTATTTTTCCATTCCCCACCCCTTCTGCCATCATTTCCCCTGCCCCTCTCCTTATCCCCCTTTCCCTTTAGCGATGAAGCATGACTGAACTGTTTATTTCCTTCTAGCATGCTTAACTTGCAAAGCCTTTGTCCTTTATCCCAGAAAAAAAGGGATGCTCTGCAAAGCTGCCTAATGAATATCATGCCCATGGCCTCCCTTTCTCAATCTACAATGAATACACAAAGCTATATGTAATCAGAAAAAAAGAGAATCATTGTGTGCCGCACTGATTAAATACATTCTTGTGTTCTCGCTCTGCTTCCTCGTGGAGAGACACAGGATATCAATATGTACCACTGCACAGGAAGAGGCCTACATATTGCAAATAACTTTAGCATTCTCTTACATTACATCACGTTTGGGTCTTTTTTTTTTTTTTTTCTTTTACTGGCACGCCACAATGAGTAATGTGGCTTTGCAACATTTTTTTGAGATACAAAATCTGCATGCTTGTAGTCTGTATAGCCTTTCATACAAGAGTGTAAAGAAATAAATAAAAGGACCGCCCAGTATTCATAGATCACTGTTGTCAAGTAAACAACAAATTCCAAAACAAAGTACAGAGCAGTCAGTGCCATCTGAACCCAATAAAGAATGCTGGCAGCTGAAACTCAACCTTGGAACATACTGGACACATTAAAGAGCACTGATACAGATACTCTGCTTTTGGTCCTGTGTTCTGCAGCTGCATACTCATTAATAACCAGTGCATTGCCTGAGTCTGCTCCTGTTAATAAATACAAAGGCTTTCAAGTTTCACATTTGTTGCATTTTAAAAACTGGTGTATTTGTATTCTGTTTGAATTTTTGGAGACCTCACCTACCACAATTTTTACTTTAATCTCATGGTAGGAATGCCTATGGTGGGAAAAATAAAAGACTGGTTAAACCAGAACATAAAAGATCATGATTGTTAAAGATAAATCAGTTTCTCCTGTAAGCAGACACTTCAGACTATTTGAGAATTAAGTCAGTAGATGATACAGGTGGTACATTTCCCAGGCTGTTAATCCAAGTCTCAATAGAAAGGTTGAACACAGGGCACCATTAGGGTTAGATAAAGAACTTTATTACTCTTGTTTATTTTGAAAGGTACTGTATTTATATGTACTGTATGCCTGCAATTCTAATTTTTAATAAAGGTTGGGAATTCCTGCTCTAAGCATATACATACATTTTTATAGATATTACTTTTTTATTACTATTGCCTTTATATAATATCACTTTTTTCTAAGAATAAAAATACTTATAGAATGGGGAATGGCACCAAAATATTTGCTGTGGTCTCACCTTCAATAAACTCTGTGTGCTCTGAGCAGCTGTTTGGAAGCTAAGCATATGGGATTTCACAAATGATCTAGCGAAAAATGAGGGTTGCCTGTCACAGGCTGATGCTACAGAATATTAAATTCTGATGCTAACTGTGCTGATTCCAGAGCTGTCATGTAATAAGAATCTAAATGCATTACTAATGATCCTTCTATCATGACTAGGGTTGCCACCCAGCTGGTATTGCACTGACCTAGCCGGTAACATAGCAGGCAAAGGTTGGGCTAGTAAAACCATCTTGTTCTGCCCCAATCTTCCCAATGCCTCTAGTTTCCTCTAGTGTTTTGATCCCTCCGAATCCAGCCTGCAGCCCACCCATTGACATCATTGCTTCACCCAAAAAGTCCCTGCCCTGCCACTTCTCATCATCAACCCATCTTCATCAAGATCCGGCTGGTATTCTACAACTGAAAAGGTGGCAATCCTAATCATGACTTTTATATTCTCTATGTACAGTATATTGTGAGTTGGCCCCTAAGCTCAGATAACTGACAGCAGTACAGAGCATGTGTTGTAAATGGATGCTTTGGGATGGTATAAAACCCTAAAACATAATATTTAGCATTTCCACCCGACTTCTTTCTTAGACTTAGACTAGTTCTCCTTTAAAGGGGTTGTTTACCTTTGAGTTAAGTTTTAGCAAGATATAGAGAGTGATATTCTGAGACAATTTGCATTTGGTTTTGATTTTTTATTATTTGTGGGTTTTTAATTATTTTACTATTTACTCTCCAGTTTGGAATTATAGCTGTTATGTGGTTGCTAGGGTCCAAATTATCTTAGCAACCAGGAACTTGCAATGAGAGAATGTCATATGATTAGGAGAGGGTCTGAATGAAAACATAAGTAATAAAAAGTAACAATGACAATAAAATTGTAGCCTCACAGAGCAATAGTTTTTTTGGCTGCCGGGGTCAGTGACCCCCATTTGAAAACTGGAAAGAGTCTGAAGAATAAGGCAAATAATTCAAAAACTATACAAAATAAATAATGAAGACCAATTGAAAAGTTGCTTAGAAATGGCCATTCTACAATACTAAACGTTAACTTAAAGGTGAACCACTATCGAATAAAGTCACATCCAAAATCTTCAGAAGCAGCTGGAGCAAGAAGCACTATTAAAGGTGAAGGGAGTGAATGCCCAGGGATAGAGTTTGGACAAATTGGACATGGCCAGATGTACCTGGATTGCTTTAGATCTGGGTTGATTTCTCTGCGTCTAAACTAAGAATGCTACCAAAATAACTATGCTACCTCAAATTTGAAACGCTGAATACTTATTTATCTTCAGTTGAAGTGATTCACAATAAAAGTCAGTTATGACTTAACAAGGTTTTACTTGTATGCTCTTGGAAACTGCCTTCTAACAATGGAGCTTCCATTTGAAGCAGCGTAGGTGGTTTTTCACGGTGAGGGCAGTGAGGTTGTGGAATGCCCTTCCTAGTGATGTGGTAATGGCAGATTCTGTTAATGCCTTTAAGAGGGGCCTAGATGAGTTCTTGAACAATCAGAATATCCAAGGCTATTGTGATACTAATATCTACAGTTAGTACTAGTGGTTGTATTTAAAGTTTTTGTATGTGAGTGTATAGATTGGTAGGTGTGGGTTAGGTGTGCTGGGTTTACTTGGATGGGTTGAACTTGATGGACACTGGTCTTTTTTCAACCTTATGTAACTATGTAACAATTTTTTTTTACCACTCCTGAAAAATAAGAATGTTACAGATAAAGCAACAATTCTACACATATGCTGCCATCTATGGACAAGATGTGAAAAACACAAATGTGTAAATACAGTAGCTCTAACTCTTTTCAACTTATTTCACTGCTTGCATGAAATCTAGATTCAAGTTTTGTCCTGCTCAACAGTGCTGGAAGAGAAACCGCTGAAGCAGCTGGATTGTCTGAGTATCTGAGAGACCCCCCTCTATGGGGAGCATGCTATCATTCAACTCTATTAGTGAGCTCAGTGGCAAACAGAGATGCTAAACTTGCACAAGTGCAGTAGTAATCAGGCCATTGCTTTTCTTTAATAACTTGTAGTAGACTGATAAAAACATATTGCTTATTAGAAACTACATTTATGCAAGTTAGCATCTACTGTATTCCCCATATGTAATAAAAGGCACTCATTTTGTCCAGGTGCAGTAACCCATAGCAACCAATATGATGCTTGCTTTCAAACAGGTGAACAGTAAATGCTACCTGCTGACAGGTTACTATAGGTGATTAAACCAGTAGCAAGTTTTGTAATTTTTTTCACAATTTCCCCATTAGTTTGTATATCAGCCTTGTGTATTGACAAGCAATACCACGAGATTGCTGATGCCAGTAAATCGCCGAGACATGTTTATACTGTTCAAATAAAGTTTTAATTGAACCTTATTTAAAACCCTTAGGATACAAAGTAACATGGCACAATTATCTCTGCTTACATATATATTACTAAAATTAGCCTAGGTCAAGAAGGAAAACACTAGTATATGTGGATTACTGGTCTCTAGACTATTTCTGCTAAATGGAATGTTCTCCTAAATTTTGTACAAACTTTAATTGGGAATTTGAAAATAAGAATCTAAGATCCCCTTTAAAAAAATGTATCAGCATTGCCAAGGGCCTTATGATCTCTATCACTTTCCTATTTTTATATTACTGCTACTGCAAGTGGCAATAGAATGATTGCCTTTTCTTTATATGATCAAGGGGTAAAAAATTGCTACTGGAAGAGCAATAATACAGAAGAGGCAGTAAATTGGGCTTGCATGTCAATCATTAAATCCAGGAGGACTGCTCTGTAAATGCTTGAAAGATCTGTATAGACTTTGCAATTTCAAAGTCTTGAAAGTTCAAAAGTTGTTATTTTGACATTTTTGTAATTGCAATTTTCACATTTCAGTCAATGACAAATTTGGTCTCAACCAAATATAACATCACTAATAGTATAACTTACATACATTAGAATAAGTCATAAACTCAGTGTAATGTTTCTGCACATCCAATCTGCTCTGTGTAAAAGTACTGTAGAAGCAGTTAATTGCAGAGGTGTAGCAGCTTTGCCAGATTTTCAAGAAAGCCTCACATATAATAAAGGAAAGGAATGCCGGAAAGATAAAATCACTGGATGTGTCATATTTTTAAGGACCCCCAGTGAATGAATTCAAGTTTTGTTTTTGGGTCGATACTCCTATTGGAAAAAAATGTGCATTGCATTGCTGCACCACTTTTCTCATATATTCCTTAGCAGATTTAGACTCATGCATGAACAGTACAATTTTCAGACTTCATTCAACTGTGTATACGTAAATTAGGTTTGTTCTGGAGATGCCTGGAAAAGTTAAGAGACTGCTCTACTTTTTTCCTTGTTAATTTTTCAGGAAAAACACTGGCCCAGAAAAAAAAGTAGCAATTAACATACTGGCACCCTCAAGTAGTTTCATTTTTCTTTGCCCTTCCAGAAATCTGCATAAAGAATTCTGTTCTGTTGCCATCCTTAGGTGAAAATATGCTCCAATAACTTCTCTGGCAAATCACTAAAACTTTATAATATTTCTTAAAAAAAAACAATTTCCTAGAATCCCTACTTTGAGCTTATCATCAGAAATATGGGGCCAAAATCTGTTATGCTGTTACACAGCCTTTTAAGCACCTCTCCAACCTGCTTTTTTTTTTTTTGTCTTTTCATATTTACTAGGTTTCTGCTGGCAGACCCTTATGTCTTTAGAATGCAGTTTATAATCCCTGGTTACCAGTATCATGTGTCAAAGGTTTTAGTTTCTGTATGTGTATTTGTAAGCACTACCCCAGCTGTGAGTTCTGTTTTGGTGACATCATTCTTTCTGCAGTTTTAGATTTCACTACCTCTTACCTAGGCCAACACCTAGGACTAAAAAAAATGATCACTACTTTGCACAAAGCATTGTAAAACTAATAAATCACTCAATTTCCTCTTTGTAAATGTATGTCTGTCATAAATCCATCTAAGTTGTAGCGAGTGTTGTAATTGTGTGCCCATTTTCCTTAGTGCTTACTGTCTGTAGTCCCTGTTGTGCAAGTATAGGAGAGAGCATAACCCTACGTGTTTTCGCACTTCCCATGCCCTTCTAAAGGTTGAAGCCAGTTCAGAAGTGTGTAATGAGATTCATTTCTATTTGTTTTAATAAAGTGGATACGCAGGCCTCCCTGCCCCAAGCCTAAGTTTGAGGGCATCCAAGCCACAAGCAGTGATGGCGCAGCCACTAAAAGCATGCACACTTGCTGATACCATACAGTTAGCCAGGGAAAGGGAAGCAGAAGAGGTACAGTATATGTCTACTACAGCGCTAACCCACCCATGTACCCTAAGCACGTGCATCTTTTGCCTTCCCCTAGTTATGGCCCTGAGGCCTTCTTATTACATTAGTGCAATTATATCCTGACAGCTATGACATTCTACTGGTTACTGTTGTAGACTTTAACTTATACAGGGAAAAATGTATCCAATTTAGTAAAATATAAGGATATTAAAAGCAGCAGAAGAGTTCTGTGACTTCAGGCTTATTTACAGGTTATAGGAGCACCGTTACTGTAAATATTTCATGAACCAGTCAAAAACAAATTATATATGGGCTATTTCTAGAACATTTATTTAAAACAAAACCATCTCTGAATGCTCTGCTATTAGCCAGAGGGCAGTGGTGGTGATATTTTGTGAGGAAGATTCATTTTTTTTGCTGTATTGTAAAGAAACAATAAAAGTACAGGTATAGGACCCATTATCCAGAATGCTTGGGACCAAGGGTATTCCGGATAAGGGGTCTTTCTGTAATTTGGATCTCCATACCTTAAGTCTACTAAATATCTTTATATCTTAGTTGGGATCAAGTACAAGGTACTGTTTTATTATTACATGGAAAAAGGAAATCAGTTTTAAAATTCTGAATTATTTGATTAAAATGGAGTCTATGGGAGACGGGCTTTCCGTAATTCGGAGCTTTCTGGATAACGGGTTTCTGGATAAGGGATCCCATACCTGTACCTTACTCATGCTAAACTTTTAACTACCATAAATGGAGGAATTGTTACTACTGCCAAAATTTAGTTGGAAAAATTATCAACAGCTCAATCACCAACACCAAAAACTGTCAATTTGAAGAAGTTAAGGAAACATTTCAGACACACATATACCCATATATAGTCCTTGTTCTGTTTGCAAAATGCATTTAGCTAGAAGCTAGAAGGGAATTGTAAGCTTCATTAATTTTTTGATTCTGAATAAGAACAAAATGTTTTACACCAACCCCCCATTAAAGGGACTAGCAGATATTATGGGGGCAGATTTATCAAGATGAGAGTTTAAAGATTAATACATAAAAACTCACCCACGCTCTATTCTTTCCTATCTGAATTTTAGAAGTGTATTTATCAATGGGTGAAAGTTATAACTCACCATTTAATAAATACGCTTCAAAAAAATCTCATAGGAATGAATAGAATGTTGTTGTTTTTTGGTGTGTATGTGTGTTTTTATGTTTTTAACTCTAAACTCACATTTTGATAACTCATTTTTTTCCAGCCTATCCACAGTATGCCTCAGCAAGAGCAGACCCCTGTATAAAGCTACTTTGTGGGTAAGACTCAAAGGTTCAGTGACAACATATGAGGCATATTATTATGGCATCACTGAGATCCATGGATTTTCTTAATCAGCTTTTGTGTAATGAAACCTCATTGTCAGGAACCACAGAGTCTGGTTGGTATACATTAATATACAGAAACCTTCCACTGCTGCAGTAAAACTGGAAATGTAGAATATTAGGCCTTTTTATACCTCCTCCTTCTCCCATTACTTATTCTAAAGAATTATTCTGCGCATTGAGCACTTTACTATTCTGATGTTACCAGAAGAGAATAAAGATATTTTGTATGCTTCCCACACTTATACAAATTTTTAGCCTGTTTCCATAGAAACTACTGTGAAAAGACAGTGGAAATTTTACACAACAAAAACAAACAAGATCTTTACCTTTATTTTTGCCGAAATCAAGCAGGGTTTTTAGTTTATAAACAGAACTCAAAGAACACCCTTTCATAAAAAGTTTCACAGCCATCATTAAGGGAATCTCTTGTTATGTAATATTTGCATACAAGTTTTCTTAAGGGCTGTTAGACACAAATGCTGACACCAAGGAATGTTTACACTGCAAATTTCTATAAAATGTTGCTCTTATCAAACTGCTTGTCATTGACTATAATGGAAATCCATCTGTACCAGAAGTGTCAGATTGATTTCCATTAGAGTAGTCCAAAGATAGGCAACCTTGTGCTGCTGCAGTAACAACATCATCTTACTAGCATTACAAAATAAAAACAAACAACACATTGAACTGGCAAAAAGGAAAATTATTCTATGCAATATTTTCCAGACATGACTTGTGGGCAGTATCTGCTCCTTCAGGTTGATAACCTCTAGCATACGAGTCCTCCGGTGAGTAGGGATCAGGGTTATTCTAGTCCTATCTCTATCTCTAAATCCGCGGCCCTACACTGAGGCAACATTGCCGGATAGGAGAATACTCCTGGATCTAATCTCTCCTTGGTGGGGCTATTAAGACTGCCCTTGCTTTCTAGAGCTGACTATGTCACTTTCCTGGAAAGTGCTATCAAAAAATCTGCTGTGCTGGCTAATTCCTCGTTCGTGGGGCCCTGTCCCCAACTTCTCCAAAGTGGATGTTATCACTTTGGGGCAAAATCGCTTCTGGGGCCTACTGTCCGCTGCAGGCTCAATGGAGTGTTGCTTGGAAGGCAGATATTTTCAGAGGACTCATTTACAAATGCACTTGCAATGTGCAATATCTAGGAGCCAACTGTACTTATTATAACCAATATGAGGCAAACTAGCATTCATTTCCCTAAATCAGTGCTGTCCAACTTCTACGGTGCCGAGGGCCGTAATTTCTCTAGCATACATGGTGGAGGGCCGCTAATGGAAGCCAGTTTTGACCACTCCCCTTTTTGAAACCACACCCACTTCAAACCACACCTATTTCATCACAATGGTGGTAGCACAGCAAAATCCCAAATGCTTGGTCCTTACTGTGGGGATATCAACCATCATTCATATGTGAAAGAATTATGTCATATTAAGATATACCCTTAAATTCCATATGCCTCCTCCTCCCCTGTGGATAGCACAGCAACCCCCAGTACATAATTACACACCTTAGGGACCATTTAATGGCTATTTCCAACTGCTAACAATCTCCCACAACAAACCCCTGCCAGGTTCACCTCCCACAAGCAGCATAGGGCAAGCAGAGTATGGCACACACAGGCAGCACTCTGCCTGTCCTATGCTGTCTGTGTGTGCCATACTCTGCCTGTCCTACCCTGCCTGTGTGTGCCATACTCTGCCTTCTCTATGCTGCCTCTGTGTGCCATACTCTGCCTGCCCTACCCTGCCTGTGTGTGCCATACTCTGCCTGCCCTACCCTGACTGGGTGTGCCATACTCTGCCTGCCCTACCCTGACTGTGTGTGCCATACTCTGCCTGCCCTACCCTTCCTGTGTGTGCCATATCCTCCCTGACCTATGCTGCCTGTGTGTGTCATACTCTACCTGCGCTATGCTGGCTGTATGTGCCATACTCTGCCTACAGTACCTATCTCTGAGGTGTGAAGAAGTGAACAATGGGAGTGATTACAGTCTAAGCCTGAGGTGTGAACTCTGCAGGGGGTGAACAATGCAGGTATTAAAAGGTGTGAAAAACACAGGGGATTACATTTTTAAACAATACAGAGGGATTACAGCCTGAATCTGAGGTGAGAACCATGCAGGGGGCCAGTTAATTTCAGTATTGATACCATTTAATGCTTACTCAAAGGTAAGCCATCAAAGCAGCCAGACAGGTGGGGGGCCACACAGAGGCGGGCCGCCAGTTGGACAGCACTGCCCTACATCATGGACAAGTTGTAGCATTTTTTTTTTAGGGTTTGAATTGGCACTTCTGCCACGCAGCGTTAATACCATCATTAATGTCCAATCCACTTGGAACATGTCAGTTGGAGCTACTGACACAAACTAATGGAAACCTGGCTAAAAGTAATTTGAGCGCTCCCTTGGGTTGTTTTGTGCATTGCACCATATTCATCAGAGTAGGCAGGAGTGCAATTTACATTTACTAAAAAACTGCAAAGGTTATGATGCACATTTCCTGAAAATGTACTTTCCATTTTTCATCCATTTTTTCCATTTGTACTGCACTTGTAATACACACTTTCCTTTCGTACCTGTCGTACTTTAATAAATAGACCCCATTGAGTGTGCTCTGATATAAACAGACTTTGCATCTTAAAGAGGAACTAAAGCTTAACTTAAGACGTAGGGGCACATTTACTAATCCACGAACGTCCGAAAAGCGCCCGAATGCAGTTTTTTCGTAATGATCGGTATTTTGCCATTTTTTCGTAAATTGTCGCGACTTTTTTGTAGCCATTACGACTTGCTCGTAAATTGTTGCGACTTTTTCGTAGCCATTACTACTTGCTCGTAAATTGTTGCGACTTTTTCGTAGCCGTCGTGCCGAGTACGAAAGTTTTGGATTCATTCAAGCTTCAGTATCGTGACTTTCCTTGGGCCAGGTTGGAGCTGCAGAGTGCCATTGAGCCCTATGGGAGACTTCCCTTGGGCCGGGTTGGAGCTGCAGAGTGCCATTGAGCCCTATGGGAGGCTTTCCTTGGGCCGGGTTGGAGCTGCAGAGTGCCGTTGAGCCCTATGGGAGACTTTCCTTGGGCCAGGTTGGAGCTGCAGAGTGCCATTGAGCCCTATGGGAGACTTTCCTTGGGCCAGGTTGGAGCTGCAGAGTGCCATTGAGCCCTATGGGAGACTTTCCTTGGGCCAGGTTGGAGCTGCAGAGTGCCATTGAGTCCTATGGGAGGCTTCCAAAATCATGCAAAGTCGCAAAGGTTTGCCCGCCGTCTACGAGCGCTCAATATGAAAAAGTCGCGACAATATACGTGCAAGTCGTAATGGCTACGAAAAAGTCGCGACAATTTACGAGCAAGTTGTAATGGCTACGAAAAAGTCGCAACAATTTATGAAAAAAACGCAAAATGTTCATTTCCAATCCGATTTTTTCCCATTCGGGATTCGGATTCGTGGATTAGTAAATCAGCCCCCTTGGCTAGAAATTTTGTAAATTATGTTTTCTGCTTCTGTAGCACCCCAAGGCAACCACAGCCCTTTAGCAGGTAAGATCTGTGCCTCTGAAGGTGCCCCCAATAGCTCCCCATCTTCTTTTTTGGTGATTCACTGCACATGTTCTGTGCTGCTGTCAGTTACTGAGTTTAGGGACCAACGCACAATATATATATACAGGATATAAATGTCACAATATAAAGCTAATGCCACACGAAGCCTACGGTGCATATTTTCGGCAAAACGAGAATATGCGACATATATTCAAAACTCCCCCTCCCTGTGCCTGCACCCAAAATAAATTGAATACGCTCGTGTGCAGGCATATGTAGCCAATATCCACATAAAACACGAGAAAATGCGAAGTCTCTCGTTTTTATGTGGATATCGGCTACATGTGCCTGCACACATTCAAGACTCAGAAACTAACTTATCTTCAATATAGTTCCATTGAAAAAAAAATCCAGAAAGCAAAGTGCAGATTTCTTTTAATCATATAAGACAAGGCATCTCTCATTAGATTGAGGGCAATGAATATTTTTATGCTCAATAAATATATATAAGCATAAAACATGTGCACTGCTTACTGCCTAAAAATATTTTTAAAAATGCAGCCAAGGGGAAAGGGGTCACACATTCGTAAGATTTTGCACAGAAAGAGCAGAGCAGCAAGTTATAAAACAAAGCTCACTGCCTGACGCCTGAATAAAGGGTTAAAAAGGAGCCCAACGGGGGAGGAGGGAGAAAGAGAAGAGAGCAGCAGCCTTGTTAGATCATTACTAAATGCTGCAGCTCCAACTCGTACGGCTAATAAGGAATCTCTCCTCTCACACTGACTCCGTACAGACCTCTCACATGCAGGTCAGTTCTGCCTCTCTTCCTCATCCTGCCGCAGGAGGAAATATCGTGAGAGAATGCTACATCCCATAATGCTTTGCACTCCGAGAGGAAAGTCGTAACTCTAGTGTGTCGTGCACATTTTGAACAGCAGGCATTTTTTCCAAATGTAAACAGATTAGTATAGGTGGCCTGAGGTGGGTGTCTCTTTGCAAAGCGTTGTTCCTTTGCTTTTAATAACTGAAAAGTGGCAGGTCCTTTTGACTAGTGTATGCACAGGATTAATTGGTTGATGTTGTTTACATCTTTAACATTCATGTAGTAACATAGCCAAAGCTTGTCATAAGGAAATAATACTCAACAACCAGGCAGACTTAGGCTTTTATAATTCTACATGCACTAGACTGATGAACTTGGGCAGCTGTGGCTTTCTGTTTAAGGTCAAATGTACCTCCTGTTTCTAGGAATCTGGGCCCATTTTCTCAGAATTATTGTAGTATAGCAGTATATACAAAGAACCTATAATTTGTTTTCTGATTTTTCAGATGAACTAGAAAATGTACAGACAGAGGAGGCGCAAATGAAGAAAACAGGTAGATATAAAGAAAAGAAACAAAATCGGAATAACGAATCAATGGAGAACTTGTTAACGGAGCTTCCTTTTGCAAATGCTGACATTTGTTCTGTGTTTGAATGTGAGTATATATATATGTATTTTCAGTTAGGTAAAATCATGTAAATGGAATAAGTTTTGTTAATGTGTTTATAAAGCACCAGGATATTCCTCAGGGCTTTACAATAAATGGGTTTATACCAGGGCCGGAACTAGGGGTAAGCAGAAGAGGCACCTGCCTAGGGTGCTCCGGGGGGGGGGGGGGGGGGGGGGGGAAGTACAAGGGGTAAAGATGGCCCTTCCCAAACAGAGCTTACAATCTATAAGGAAAAGAGATTGAGACACAAGGTGTGGCAAAAGTGCAGTGCCACACTAACATTTTATGTAATGAGTGCTTCTAGTTTACATGACATTACAAGACCTTGCTTTTAGGAGTTTACAGACAAGGAGGGTTTTGCTTCTTAGGATTATGGCACACATTTGTTGCCCATGGAAAATCTGTGCTACCCACAGGTGACAAATCTCCTGAAAATGCCTTTCCCCTTACTAACATGGGTCACAGCATGTAAAACACTTTAAATGCAGCTATCCCGTGTAATCACTGAAGAACGAACAAGGATTGATTTGGCCAACAGTTGGATCATAACAAATGTATTTTTTTTAGTTGTAATATTGGTGTGTAGGCAGCCATCTCAGTACATTGTGCATGAGTCTGAGCTTTCAGAAGGAGCCAGCGCTACAAATTAGAACTGCTTTCAGATAGCCGGACTTGGATTTCTTACTTTTAAGCAGGGGTGGGCCAAGCCGTCTGGGCGCCCTAGGCAACCCGGTCTGCCACCTGGCCCGCCCCGCCCCCTGTGTTGGCACGCATGTGCAGTTCGGGGGGGGGGTGCGATGCCATGGGTCATTGCCCCTGCCGCTTGTCATTAGCGGCGGGGGCAATGGCAAAGTAGGGGAACTAGTGGTAGGCAGCTGAGGCTTCTGCCTGGCGCCCCCTAATCATTTCGCCCTAGGCAGCTGCCTCTTCTGCCTACCCCTAGTTCCGGCCCTGCTTTTAAAGGGACAGTAACACCAAAAAATGAAAGTGTATAAAAGTAATTACTATATAATGTAATGCTGCCCTTTACTGGTACAGCTGGTGTGTTTTCCTTAGAAAGACTACTATAGTTTATATAATAAAGCTTTTGTGTAGCCCCGGGGGCAGCCATTTACAGGAGAAAAGGCACAGGTTACTTAGGAGATAACAGATAAAACCCCATTGTATTCTACAAAGCTTATCTATTATCTGCTATGTGCCTGTGCCTTTTCTCCTTTTTCCCAGCTTCAGTGGCTGCCCCCGTGTTGACATAGCAGCTCATTTATATAAACTATAGTAGCGTTTCTGTTGCAAACTTACCAGTTTTACCAGCGCAGGGCAACTGTACATTATATTTTAATTACTTTAAAACACTTTCATTTTTTGGTGTTACTGTTCCTTTAAGTGCTGTTCTGATATCTGCTGGGAGCTGCTATCTTGCTACCTTTCCATTGTTCTGCTGATCGACTGCTGGGAGGGGGGTGAGATCACACCAACTTGCAGCTCAGCAGTAAAGTGTGACTGAAGTTTATCAGAGCACAGGTCACATGGCTGTGGCACCCTGGGAAATGAAGAATATGGCTAGCCCCATGTGAAATTTCAAAATTAAATATAAAAAAAAATCTGTGTTTCTGATAAAGCTTTCAATTCAGGATTCTGCTGGAGAAGTTCTATTAACTGTTGCATTTTGGAAAAATACATATTTTCCCATGACAGTATTCCTTTAAGTCTATACAATATCTATGCAAATCGTTCACACAGTAATTGTTCAAATTCATACATTGCTTAAAAGCAAGTTCTTAAAGGAGAAGGAAAGGTAAAAACTAAGTAAGCTTTATCAGAAAGGCCTATGTAAATACAGCCATAAGCACTCACAGAAACGCTGCACTGAGTTCTCTGTCAAAAGAAACAGGATTTGTTGTCTCTTTGTTTTCCTGTGCTATAGACACACAGCTCCCTCTCCTCTGCTGCCCCCCCCCCTCAAGAATGCTAAGAACTCCCTCCCCCCCCTTTAGGAATGTTAGAAATGTGTGATCTGAGCCAATCAGCAGGAAGCTTCCTCATAGTCTTACAAACTGAGCATGTACACTGGTCTTGGTGCAGGAGCGTGGCATTAGGGGAGCTTCCTTTACAGAGCTCAGTGGGGTTTTTTTCCCCTATGAGGCTTCTGATTATCTGAACAGGAGAAATATGGGGAGACTTAAGGGCACTATTGAGAGAACTGAAGGTATGCCTGCAGCTTGAGATTAACTCTTTATTAGCCTTTCCTTCTCCTTTAAGATGGCTTTTAATGGCATTTTATATTTATTTATTAGGTTTAGAGTGCTATAATTTAATCATGAACTAGGGATGCACCGAATCCCGAATTCGGGCCAAATCCAGCCTTTTTTTTAATGGCAATATGCTAATTTATGCTAATTTGGATTCGGTTCGGGATTCGGCAGAATCCATCAGGGTGGGTTCGGTGCATCCCTATCAGGAACCCTGGTATATTTTAGTATAGGATTATTAGAGGGAGCTGTCAATAACTTAAAGATGATATATACATTGTTTTCCCACAAATAGTATCTGTATTTCCTTATAGGATTTGAGATTTAAATGGCTCAGTGTGTTTCCTCAGCTCATCATAATTTTCTTTCTGGTAACAAAACAACCATGCTGTTTGTCAGAAGGGCATTGCAGATTGCGGCCTCATGCTGGAATCAGCCTATTACACCAGGTAATATATAACAGCACCTCACAGCATGAGGGTGTTGGTTGTAGCTGCAAAAAATCTCAGGTTTATAAATAGCTACATTTCTTAACAACAATTACTATCACTATTTGTGAAACAGATTTAAAACATTACTGCAGCTTTAAAGGTTTACATTTTTTAATAATATTAAGGGCTTCTATTTTATTGCTGTAAGTTCTACTTAAAGGAACAGTAACACCAAAAAATGAAAGTGTATAAAAGTAACTAAAATATAATGTGCTGCTGCCCTGCACTGGTAAAAGTTGTGTGTTTACTTCAGAAAGTCTACTATAATTTATATAAATAAGCTGCTATGTAGCCATGGAGGCAGCCATTCAAAGGAGAAAAGGCACAGGCACATAGCAGATAACACATAAAACACTATTGTATTCTACAGAATTTATCTGTTATCTGTTATGTAACCTGTGCCTTTTTTCCAGCTTGAATGGCTGCCCCCGTGGCTACACAGCAGCTTATTATATAAATTATAGTAGTGTTACTGTAGCAAACACATCAGTTTTACCAGTGCAGGGCAACAGTGCATTATATTTGTATTACTTTAAAGCTTTTTCATTTTTTAGTGTTACTGTTCCTTTAAAAGCAATGTCCACAGTTACTTTGGTGCTATAAGTAATTTTTTTAGGCAGCAGTGTACTCTTTGAGTATAAAACAAAAATCAACTTCTCACCTTCTTTAAATTCAAAAGTAATTTGCTTCTCCACTCTGCTTTTCCCGTTTTGGCAGTCTGAACTTGCTGAAAATAGGTGCCGTTCTATCCCACAGCCACATATACAATCGATTATGGCTGTGATTCACCACATAATGTGCTGTAATAACATAAGTAATGTTGCATTGCACTTCATTTGGAGATTTTTAATATTGTATATGACTGAACTAAACAGGGCCACCAGATGACCTTAAAGTTCAGTGTAAAAATGAGACTAGGTAAAATGAATAGACTGTGCAAAATTAAATATAAATATATATGTATATATAGTTAGGCAAAAATGTAATCTATAAGCACTGGAGTGGACAGATGTCTAACATAATAGCCAGAACATTGCTTCCTCCTTTCAGCTCTCTAACCTCGACTTTAAGGGGGGGCCACATGGGACATAACTATTCAGTTAGTTTGTGAGCACACAGGTCAGATTCAAAAGAAAACTATAGTAACTGAACAGTTATATCCCATATGCCCCCCACCCTCAAGTCACTGATTGTTACTGACTAGAAAATAGTGTTCTGGTTATTATGTTAGACATCTGCCCACTCCAGCCTTATAGATTACAGTTTCAACTTTACACTAAACCGTTCCTTTAAAAAAATTCCATCAGACAGCAAATTGCTTTGTGATTTCAGCTGATAATACAATATCAATCCTTGCATTAAAGTACTGTTGTTGTTGTTTTATTTCCTGTGTCCTGTGAGTGCATATCCCTCTTATTTTAAGATAATTGTTTATATTTGGGCTCCACCCAGACCCAGTGACCAATGCTGCTCTCTTATAGTATTTTAAGGGGCATACTTATCCAGGGTTGGCCATACCCCTTGATCTGTCTCCCCAGGGTATATATACTAGTTACTCCTAAAAGGATAAATACAGGTAGGTTAACAGGCCTGGGTGTATATTTGGTATGCACCTGAGTGTTGAAATACTCACAATCCTTTATACAAATCCACATGCTGGTGTGGCGTCTTTTTTGTCTAAAACAAAACTCCAGCTTCTGAACACTGACAAACTTAAAGGAAAACTATTATCCCCAGAATGAATACTTAACCAACAAAGTTTATATTATGTTAAGTGACATATTAAAGAATCTCCCCAAACTGGAATATATATCAGTAAATAATGCTCTTTTACATCTTTTCCCTTGATCCACCATTCAGTGATGATTTGTGTGTTCCCTCAGAGATCACATGACCAGAAATAATGCAGTGGTATGAAAGAAAAAGATAGAACTCTGTCCATTAATTTGCTGATGCAGCCTAGCATGTATGTGTGCCTTGGCTTGTTTGTGTGCACTGGGAATCCTGTGATTCCAGGAGCCGGCCCTTAAGGTGGCCATACACGTGGCGATCCGACGATGTTTCGTACGACCATCGGTCATCCACCACACACCATTCAGGGCTGAATCGGCAGGTAAGGAGGTAGAAACAATAGGATTTCTACCTCCTTCTGCCGATTCAGCTCTGAAGGGAGAATTTTGGTCAGGCGCCTTCGATGGCGCCCGATCAAAATTTTCAAACTTGTCCGATCGGCGAGTCGTCCGATATCGGCAGCTTCCTGCGATATCGGTCGACTCGCCGACATGCCATACACGCACCGATTATCGTACGAAACGAGGTTTCGTACGATAATATCGGTGCGTGTATGGCCACCTTTAATTCCTAAAATGGCAATTTTCTATTTACCAAATAGCAGATACTTTTTTTTTTTAAAAAAAAGTATGTTTTTATGCAAATGGTTTATTTAGATGAAGCAGGGTTTTACATATGAACTTGTTTATGCAATTTATTTTTATAGAGGCCTACATTGTTTGGGGGTATAGTTTTCCTTTAACAAGGTATTATGACCAGATCCTGGAACAGGTAGTGGGTCATTGTTAGTTCCTAAAACAGTTAACCTATATTTGAGGCATAAGTGACATGTTGTAAGAAATGTTTTTCTTGTAAAATAGTTATTTAGTTTGCATCATTGTGTTTAAGGATGTTATCTGTGTTTAAATATAGACAGCAGACTTTAACTGTGTTGTTACACTACATGCCAAAGTTCAACAAAAAAAAAATTCAGTCGGACAGTAAACAAGAAATTAGTAAATGATTGATTAAGGAAAAAAAAACATACTAATTGCTTTAAATAATGTTGATGTATCAGTGTAATTATCGATCTGGTAGAGACAGTTACAGGATGAAGTTTTGGAAAAGATTATATATGTCTGAAGCAAAAAGAAAAAATTGCAGGACAGGTATGGATGGCTATAGTTTAAAAACTGTAAAATAAAGAAGGCTGTTTAGTTTGTTCTGCCCTCTATATAATTACAGAGGTGTATTGCGATTTTTGTTTTGTGTTGAATTGCAGTTACAATCGTATTGTTTAGTGAAAATGTGTTAAAGGGGTTCAGCTTGAAATAAACCTTTAGTGTGATGTAGATGTTAATTTGCAGTTGGCCATTTTTTTTTATTTTTTGTAGTTTTTCAGTTATTTAGCATTTTGTTTGCAGCTCTCAGATTTGGAATTTCAGCAGCTAACTGGTTGTTTGGGTCTTGTTTACCTTAGCAAGTTGTATGAATAGAAGAGGGACGAAATAGAAAGTAACCATTAAAATAAAATTGTAGCCTTACAGAACAATAGTTTTTTGACTAGGGGCTTCAGTGACCCCCATTTGAAAGTTAAAAACAGTTGGAAGAGGAAGGCAAATAGTTCCAAAACTATAACAAATAAATAATGAAGACCAATTGCTAAGTTGTTAGATATAGTACATTCTCTAATATACAACGTTATTTTAAAGGTGAATCACCCCTTTTATTACTTACTGTTTGTATTTATTTTGTAATACACTCTTCATAGAACTGCATTTCTACTTGGCAGATTAAATTGATCAATTAAAGTTTCTATGAATTGCTGTAAATTGGGTGGTCTCAAGATATGGCTACTGTTTTCTATATAGTGCCAGATACGTAGCTTCTGAAATTGCCTCATGGTAACCAGGAGCACTAGCGAGCATCTGCTAAGGCTCTTATTTTTTTTACAAAGCCCAGTGTCACTACACCTACGTTGTCACTGTAAAGCTATAGTATAGCCATCATAATTTGGTATTTTTTCCTATAGTCCTTGTGGAGGGATTGTCACACAACAGATTAAGCACTTGCAATTTACTACATAGGTGGTCAGTAGTGATAGGCCTTTCTGGAACATCATCTGTGATATGATTTGTCCCTATAACCAACTTTGTAGTGGTTTTATAGATGACATCTAAGTTATTAAAACTCTAGCTTCTGAACCAAAATTTGGTAAAGAGCCCCACAGAAACCCCTAATATACCTAGCACTGTAATCTGTTCCTTCAAAAAGTATAAATCAGTTCTCTTTCTGCATCATTTGAAATCCTGGCAGGGGAGGAGAGCCTATAACAGTGATGTTGCAAATTGTAACAGCACTTCTTCACAGCTTACAGCATGCAGGGACTACATAACCCACAATGCATTGCACTGTGATGTTCCTTTCCGTTTTCACTCTTAGGGGCACATTTATCCAAGTATGAATTTTCGACAATTAAAAGCACAATTGGAAAAAATTTGGACTAACCATGATAATTTCTGATGTGCGATAATTGCGTGAAAATTCATATGTGATGTAATCCGAAAGTTACTAAATTTTCATATTCGAACTATCGTAAATGGCGCAAAAACCTTTCTGACTTTGAACCTTCAATGCGTGATTTTGGAAGCCTTCCATAGGACTCAATGGCACTCTGCAGCTCCAACCTGGCGAAAAGAAAGTCATGATACCGAAGCTTGAATGAATTTGAAGCTTTCATAGTCGTTGCAACAAATTTGTCGCACAAAGCGCGAAAAAGTTGCGAAATTTAACGAAAATATGGTAGAAAATACGCAAAGTTCTAAAAGTTAGAAAAAATATTAATTTTTCTCATTCGTACTCATTTGGACTTTAATGAATGGGCCCCTTAGTCTTAAAGTAGTCAGCCAGATCAACAAAAGAACAAGGGGCTAGATTTAGGTAACTGTTCCAAACCATATTATTACGTTAATAATCATGAAAAGACTGCATAATTAATTTAATTGATGTATATTGCAAAGTTGCTTAAAATTATGTTTTCTTTGAAAATGCTTTAGTTTTGTTTCTCTTTAATGCTAGTGATGGCTGTTCACAAAGTGACACCTGCCTTTATCCTTCTGTTTGCAGAAGCAGCTCTTCATACATTTTTACAGACTTAGGTTTTTTGTGTTAGACTTGTGTTTTGTGTTTAATATTGCTGTCAATATAGTTATAGTAATAATATATTATTTTTCAGTGATTAGAACACCGGACAAAAAAATAAAAAAGAAAAGAAAAAGAAAAGGTATTGAAGAAAATGAAGATGGTGGTGAAAATAAAAAACAGAAAAGGGCCAATTATTTTGTATCGCTCCCGATTTTAAATCCTAAGGTAAATTCATGACATAGCTTTAGTTAGCCTTATTGGTTATGGATATTTTTTTTAACTTTATTGAGATTAGTTTGTAACATAAGCAACACCTTCCTCTGTCCACTAACCAAACTTACCAGCTTAAAGGGGTTGTTTACCTTTGAGTTAACTTTTAGTATGATGTAGAAAGTAATATTCTGAGACAATCTGCAATGCATTTTTGTAGTTTTTTTTTAGTTATTTCATTTTCAATTCAGGGGCTCTCCAGTTTGAAGTTTCAGCAGTTATTTGGTTGCTAGGGTCTACATACCTTAGTAACCAAGGAGTGGTTTGGATGAGAGACTGTTATATGAATAGGAGAGGGGCTGAATAGAAAAGAAAGTTACAAAAAGTAAGAATAACAATAAAACTGTAGCCTAACAAAGCAATAGTTTTTTGGCTTCTGGGAAGGCAAAAAAATAAACTGTAACAAATAAATAATAAGGACCAAATGTAAAGTGGCTTAGAATAGGTAATTCTATAACGCTAAAAGTAGGGATGCACCGAACCCACTTTTTTGGGCTTGGACGAACCTCTGAACCCACCCAGCAAGATTCAGCCTACCCGAATCCTTATTAGCATATGCTTACTAGGATTGGAAGGGGTTAAATATCGCACGACGGAAAAAAAATTTCACTGCCCATTTAACACTTTCCGAATTCTAATTAGCATATGCTAATTCTGATTTGGTTCGGCCAGGACTGAAGACCCGGCCGAAACCGAATCCTTAAAAAAAACGCCGGGGTTTGGCCGAATCCCGAACCGAATCCAGGATTCGGTGCATCCCTAACTCTTCTCATCTTAAAGGTGAACCACCCCTTTAAACAATAAAAAGCTAAAAATTATGTAAAATATAAAAATAAGTAATTCAAGAATGTATAGCAAAAGATAATTACTCCAGTTTTAAGATGTATCCTTTGATTAAGTTCTGTTAGTGTTACAGTGCAAAAATGTATAACCTTGTTTTTCAGTTAAAATGTACTAAGAAAATGTTTGTTTTTGGAAAAGTTGCTTTTGTCCTCAAATCATATAAAGCATCTTTTTCTTTTATTGTTTCATGACCAGATTCTTGGTGACATCAGTACATTCCAAGATGCTGTGCTAAAGAAGGAGCCAAAACTGTCCAGAGCTATGGTTCCAAAGGGCTCATTCCATCTTACTCTCTTTGTTACACATTTAGCTAATGAAGAGGAAGTGAGTCTGTAAGTGTAAATTTAAATAAAAAATCCTTAATTTAAAATATATTCTATGTGGCAGTCATCTTACATGAGAAACTAATAGCAGTTTTATTTGGTATTGCTTGCAATTAGTTTCTGGGTGAGCACAAACGCTTGTCCAAGTTATTTTGTAAATAACAGTATGTTCTATTTATTTAACTCTTTATTTACTACGTTTCTGATTTAAGATACAAGATATCATTTTCTATTTTTTGTTCTTTAGAGCAGCAAGTTCTTTTTTGGAAATCAAAAGACCAGTGGAAGAAATTTTGGATGGTAATCCCTTGATTTTATCATTTCGAGGAGTGACTGAATTTAGAAATGAAGTTGTGTTTGGAAAGATAACAGAGGGGGATTCCCAAGCTACACTGAAAAAAATAAGCGGTGAGAACGCCCAGTACTCTGGGACCAAAACTTAATGTCTAGTGAAGTTTATTGACGTAATTATTCTGAACAAAGATCTTTGTTTTGCAAAAACACAATTGAGTGAAAAGATATTATCTAATTGATACTATGTGCAATTGAAATGGGCAATTATTTAATCAGTTTATATATTATCTAATATACAAAAATGTTTCTTAACCGTCAACTTTTGGATAGACTCAAACATTCAAAATATAAGGACAAAAGATCTTCTTTTCTTTTTTTTTTATCTAAAAGATTTTCTACAGCGCAGCTCTCTTTTTGTACCTGTGCTGGCAGTCCCTCGGCATATATACTTGCCCCCAACTTTTTTTTAAAATGACTGCTATATTTACATTTTTATAAAGGTAGTACTAAAGCAGTGTTGCAGTAAGCCTGAAATAGCATTTCATCATAAATTTTGCAGTTCAACAGTTACAGGAAAAATAATGGATTAGGATATTGTCATCATAAAATCACCTGTCTGACCTTAGATGAGAATCTGCAGTGTTTTTGCATAAAGACCTTGAGCAAGCTATTGTTCCTTATGTTTATAAGAGCTAGGGTTTATATAAAATTTATGTTCTCTATTGCGCTAGTCCAATTTACTATTCCGACCATATGATGAAAGGTGATAGGCAGCTGCTATTGGTGTTCTCACTGCTGTCAAGAGCAGTGTTGTCATGATTGGGGATACTTAATAAGGCTTACTCTCAGGTTTACAAGAAAGTGTTTGGATCTGGCAGAATTTGTACATGAAAACTTTGTAACAGCATATTTGCAATAATGTCCCAAAATTGTGCAACCTCCAGGCATTGCTGTCACAAATGGGAAAAACAGAGCCTCTCCACAGTTTTTATAAGAGTGGGCACGAAGAGTCATAAAAGATTGTAGATAAGTGTTTTGTAGATCTATACCACCCGAACACTATTCTATATGCTCTTTCTTTTCACTCAATTTGTAGTCTTCCCAGCCTCTTCCCGTATCTGATTATCAAAGGTCCCTCTCCCAAGCCATCATGTAGCTGTATTTGAAGTTTGTCATGACAGCTCCTGATACAGAATCACAAATTTTCCATTAGCATTTCTAGAACAGTTTGTTTAGGTAAATGAACAAGCCAGACAAGCTATGTGTGTCTGATTTGTAGGTATGTAAAATGTTGAGAATTTATAATGAGTCTTATACAATGGTAGTGTTTTGTCCCCACTTTTAATGTTTGTTCCACTCTGTCATTCCAGTGCTCTTTTGCTTTTTGGGGGAAAAAACCCTGCCTTTTTGTATGAAATTCTTTTGGAGAGGGCTAAAGAAAGGTCAATGAGAGCCAGATTTCTATATTCTGTTTATTTATAGAAAAATTCACAAGCTTCATTATGTTTTTTTAAATTTCATAAAATCTATTTTATAAAATACTTTCCAAGGGGATTTAGCCAACAGTTTATTGTATCTGAGTCTCACATACTCTCTACCTTTATCACAGTTACTACTATCTCCCTAAAATTACTATGAAGTAGAATGTATCATCTAAGTTACCTTTTAAACTTCTATAAATTGTAAAAAAAAAACTATTCATCATTGGCTTTGGCGTCTGAGGATTTGAAACTTTTCACTGCTGTTGCCATGTTCTCTCAGGTTGTAAACAATTTATCATTAGTGAACCGTAATAAAGCTTCATTGCTGTTTAAATATAGTTTTCCACTAAAATGATGGCTGTTTTCTTATAAACTTATGGGAATGGTTTAAGAAGTTAAATATTTTCTAAGGGTTTTCCAAAGGCTCTTTCACCCCTAAAGCTGTGTTTTAGGAACATTTCATGACTGAAAATTTGTCTGGCCAGTAATAAATACACGTTTCCAGGCCTTATGTATTGTCTTCAACTAATTGTCTAAACACTACAATATGGGGTTTAGCTAGATGTGGGTCATAGGTTAGAAATTTTCATGTCGTAATGTTATCATTCCTTTTAGTCATATGGCCTTTTGGTTATACTAAAGTTGTCAGAGACAAACCTGCTTTCCCTTCGAACAGTTTCTTACTTTTCTGGGGAGTGGAAGATTGCCCTATGGCACATTAGATTGACATTAAAGGAATACTGTCTAGAGGAAACTTTTTTTTTTCTCTCACAAAACTCATCAGTTAATAGAGTTCCTCCAGCAGAATCCTGCATTAAAATCTGATTTTTTTTTTTATATTTAATTTTTAATTTAAAAATTTCACATGGTGCTAGCCATATTGATTTTTTTCCCAGGGTGCCACAGCCATGTGACTTGTGCTCTGATAAATTCAGTTGCAATTTACTGCTGCAATGCACTTTACAGTGATATCAGAATCAAGCACAAAACACTAAGATGGCTGCCTACACACCAATATTACTACTAAAAAAGATACATATGTAGGGTCAAGAATAACATTTTAAATGGTAGAGTAAATTATTTGCTATGTAAACATTGTAATGTAGGAATAAAAAGTATGGGGCCTGTTATCCAGAATGCTCCGGACCTGGGGAGTCTGCTAAAAATCATTTCATTATTGAATAAGCCCAATAGGCTTGTTTTGCCTACAATAAGGATTAATTATCTCTTAGTTGGGATCAAGTACATGGTACTGTTTTATAACTACAAAGAAAAAGGAAATCATTTTTAAAAATTAGAATTATTTGCTTATAATGGAGTGTATGGGAGATGGCCTTTCCGTAATTTGGAACTTTCTGGATAATGGGTTTCCGGATAAGGGATCCCATACCTGTACACCATACAAAATCCCTTTAAATTAAAATTGCTTGGGAATGTCCTGTTTTCTCCCTCCAGAGCAGTTCTGCTAATAGGTTTTACACTGTACCATAGAACCTTGTGGAGTTGCAAAGATGACCTGGAAGTGCTGCAAACCTTTTTTTAGAAGTCTGCAAACAGTTTTTAGAAGTCTGAACCCTTACTGTCAATATTAAAATCTATGGCAGTTAACATTGTGCTTTTATTGTTGAATAAATTGTTTTAAAAGTGTTTTGTATTTATTTTCTTAATGTCTGTTTTTCATTATAGAGGCAATAGAGAGGATATTTAAGGAGAAGGGTATTATTGCATTCGGATACAAAGGATTTGTGCCCCATTTAACTTTTATAAAGCTATCGAGATCACCAAAGCTACGTAGGCAGGTAAGCTCTTTGATAATGGTCAATACTTGCCGGAAGCACATTTGGTAAAGGTCCAGCAAATATTGCATACAACATTTCATTATGTCCACCTTGTTTCTTCTATATTTTTATTTTAGTATTCTTTAATTTTTCTGTATTTTTTTAAGTTATTTAAAGGAATGCTATTATTCCAAATATTTCCCATTTGTCTTCTTAAAGGATATGTCAAACCCCCAACCAAAAATTTTAGCAGTGAAAAGCCTCACACCATTCCTTAAATACCTACCACTCCAGTCCCTCAAAAGCAAACCGTGAAGCTGCAGCGATCCCTTGATGTTTCTCTCACTGCAGAGCTCAGTTACTCCCTCTCCCCCCTCCCTTCGGAATCTCCTTGTCTGCCTGGCGTGGTGCACATGCGCACTTCCAATCCATTGTAATGAGTGTGCATGTTCTGCAGGGCAACCGATATCTGTTGTTTTTTAATAAAGCTTGTTCTAAAAAAAAATCCAGGCAGGTCAGACAGGAGGGGCTATGCGCGCATGCGCATTTGGAATATATACCGAGTGCTCGATGACGTCACCCGGCACAATGGCCGCCGGGTGACACGCGAAACGGCGAAAAAAAAGAATGCGGCTGTAGGAAGAGGTTGAGGGAGCAAAAGTTATGCGGTTGAGATGGGGGTAAAGTGCCCCTGGCATTAGACCTGACATTAAAGTTAGCGTTGACATCTCCTTTAATATTGCTAGGCAGTTATCTGTTTCTAAATATATAATCTTTTCAAAAGCTGTACCATTTAATATATTTTAGATGTTAATTTTAGTTCTTTTTTTTCTTTGGCAGCAAAGTGAATTGCCAGTGAAAATGCATTTCAGAGAGATTAGTCGCCCACGCTAGCAGAGATCTATCACGGGCGACTAATCTTTCCATGGGGCATTAACCTGAACTTGCTGTTGAGATTTCCTTTATTTTTCAGAACTAGCACTATAAGCTAGTGCTAGTTAGTTAAGGAAGAATTAAGTGAGTTATATTTAATGAATTAGTTTAACTAGACTTACTGAGCTCTGTATAAATAACTCCCACACTTCATCATTTGCTGCGACTGTTGTGGCCTACAACATTCCAGTAGTGCTACATTCGTAGGGATTAGTGATGTGTGGGCTGACCTTGAAACCCTTTGGACCTGTGGGTAGGGAGGGCTAAGGCCAGCATTTACACATGATTTTGGGGTTGCGGACGGGTTCATGCTGAGCTCTCCATTCCGGGAAGCTACCTTACATTGCCCGGCTTCTGCCTCTGGCAGCCTTTATTTATAGGTGTGTTTCTGCCCCACCTCTTCTTGATATCAGAGATGGGGCAGCATGGCTCTATAAATAGAGGTGCCTTGATGGGTCGGTGTTGGGAGCGAGTGGTATAGGGCGGGGAGTGGGTCAACTTTTTGTTGACCTCAACATCACTAATGCAGATGGCTGCAGGTCTTTGTTCTCTATTTTGTTGCCATTAAATTTCCATGCAGGGCTGGGTGCAAAGTGCAAAAATATGACAGACTGTGTCTGTTTTTTTGCACATTGCACCCTACTTGGCATGTTTGTTAATGATCCCTTATAACTTTATTTTAAAGTGGAACTAAAATTACCACCCTGGCATTTTTGTTAGCTCCAGGACTCAGCACCCCACTCCCATCCCATCTGTATTATCTTCACTTGTTCCCTCATATCTGCTCCCAAATGATGCCTGCCAACACCACTGCATAACTTTGAACTATGGGAGCCAGTATGGGGGAAGATATGTTTTTTTTCATGGGAGTGAAGTATGTTTTATATAAGGACAAAATGGAAATATTGTGAATTTGTTCACATTGGACAGCTAATTAGTGACTTAGCTTAGGCATATGCATGTAAATTGATTGCTAATTTGTAAAAATGAGGATGTTGTTTCCAGTGTTAAAGGTATAAGCTGGTAAACCTATATATGTATCAGATTATTATGCTTTTTCTTTACAGAGGTCGTAGAAACAGTAATGTTATTAAACATCTATGGGCCTCAGTGCACAATCTGCACTCAGGCTCTCCACCCCATGCACCTGTACCTGGATGCGCACTGCAAAAGTAGTTTTCTGGGTTTTTTTTTTTTTTTAAAAAATGATGAAACACATGTGCAGTATGATGCAAGGAGGGAAAGGAAGGGAGAATACCTTTTGGTTGCAAAAAGTGTGGCATTTTTACTAAACAATAGGAGGACTATTGGGCAGTATGCTTTTTAAATTTTGACTTGCATTCTCCATTAAAGAACTTTTTACTAGATGCCATACAGTTCCTGTTAACTCACACTTTCTTTCTGTTTGACGGCAAATTTTATCTTCAGAAACAAGGCACCACTATGGGGGCAAAATCTGTCAAATTTCTCCAAATTAATTAATTCGTCAAAGGGCATTTTCCCTTGTAAACAGTGTCGCTAAAGAATTTGCCAATGGCGGAAAACTTTGCTCATCACTAATCTTTAGGGTAATGGACATATATGTCATATATTTCTGCACTGACTCAAAAGTGCTGATAGAGGAAACTTTTAACTTTGTTATGGATTCAAGGTGTTTACCATTACTCTTATTTATCTCTGTTCAATATTTTCTCACTCATAGCATAATGATAGTGCCTCTAAATATGCATTCAGTAAATATAAAAATGTTCAAAGTTTTAAAACTGTGGGGTTCACAGATGTTCAGGCCAGGGAACCCAGAAGTCACAGTAATTTTATTTTATCTAAATCAGTGGCTAAGATGCATTGTACCCGGATAATAGTTTAGAATTATATTTTAAAATGGATCTTTACTTACTTAGGGTCTGAAAAAAATTAATGCTAGTCTCTATGAAGATTTTAAAGAGCATAATTTTGGAGAAGAGTTAATGGCTCGGCTGGATCTCTGCTCCATGTTAAAGAAACGGCAGGAAAATGGCTACTACCATACTGAAGCCTCCATTTACTTTGGTGAGTGGAAGAGCATTCTTATTTTTACACTTCACAAAAAATGTAATTTCCATACATAACAGTTTCATTTTTCATTAATCTCAATCTTTTGTCTGCCAGTGTATAGGGGATAACATGCAGACAAAGGGATAAATTATTACATTTTAACACAGATATGCTTGTAATTATAACTTTATAATTCACCTCTTTGGGGGGTACCTTTCCTTGCTTCAAGAGTTTGTGGTCTCCACTTAAGCAGGTATAATAACTGGTCAGAAGGTGGCAGTAGACCCTAAATATTATTCTATTTTTCCACAGTCCTATAATAATTAGTTTTTGGTCCTTTCTAAAATATTCATGGTGTTAGCATCTTCTTGTTTGTAGTTAAAAACATACAGACCAAAATGTTATAAATGTTTTATATGGGTACATGTATGTGTACCTTTATGTGTCAACCTTTGGTTGAAAAGTTTATAAGGGTATATGTATAAATCTTAATGTGTCAACCTTGAGTCAAAGTGGTTTTTTATTGCTATTCAACTTTTACTCTTTATAACATTCTGTCATAATTTTTTGTAACAGTGGTTTTAGGAGTTTCCATTACAGAACCCTTTTATACCTTTTTAATAACTGTTAACTGCCTTAAGAAAGAAAATTGTTACAAAGCATATTGAAAGCAGGGTCCTGTGTAAAAACCTAATTCAAAGGGATCGAGAAGACTGTTGGCATTCAGAAAGTTCTGTATACTGTTAGAGACAATCTGTTCTGGGAGCTTTGAGGGCATGGGCAAAAGTTAAATTGGCTAGTTTATATTAGTAGTGACTAATTAGGGCCGTACTTCTAATTTTCTAAGTTGTAGAAGACAAAGATAAATCATCCCCAGTACATGTATGGTTTCCCAATGCTGTGTTTTGGTCTATATGCAATTATTTTGAAGTGCCAGGATAGGTATGCAAGGTTTTAAGACAACTCAAATATAGGTGCAAACATTTGGCTCAATCATTGTCCTCAAGATTAGCTTTGATGTTTATTTTTTAAACACTTATTAGTATGGCAATATGTGCTGGTGTTGAAAATAAATCTGGTAATATTATATACTGCCACTATACTGCTGCAGGAAATCCAAGTTGTATTTCAAAATGTTACCCTCCTATAAATCACAGAAGCTAGCCTAAGGCTGCCATTAAAAATGTTTTAATATATATAGTTCTCCAAAATTATTTATGTCCTAAAATCTGTATAAAAAGACTTAAACATGTGTTTATGTTTTCACTTTGCTTAAGATTAGCTTTGATGTTTATACAAATTAGAATTAATTGTTTTTGTTGACTTTGTAATTATTTATTGTAATTTTTTGAATTATGACATACTACTACATGTTTATTGTTGTTGTATTTACTTTATTTTTATGAACCCCAAATGATTCCTGTTTTTTTTTTTATTCTGTAAATGATCTGTGTGTCTAATATTCACAAAAATGGAGAAATATACACTGGGTAACAACAATTCATGGCTAATAAACATTGTTAAATGGATAGTATTCTGTTTCAGATTCTGGTTTTTACAGTTTAACTTAATACAAAAGGAAAGTCTCAATCACTAGGGGGGGGGGGGATGGGTTCCAAATGTTAGGCACCCCCATTGATCGTAATAACTTACTTGATACCCTGGATTGCTGCTCCTGTTAGCAGAAAACTGCACTGTGCTGGGATAGACTTCAGCAAGCACCACAAAGTGATCCTCTTCTTGCTTCTTCTCTCTATGGGCTGTTGTGCATGCACAGTAGGGTGAAAAGCTTGCTGAGAGGAACCCTGGGCTGGTGCAGTTTTATCTCTCCTAACTGGAGCACTGGCCCAGGGAATGAGGTAAGTGATAACAATCATTGGGTGGTGCCTAACATTTGGAACCCCCCTGATTTCTAAATTTGCATTATGCAGTTACTAGAGGTTTTCAAAACATTTAATAATTTTCTTCCAAGTACCGGTGTTTGCAACCTAGATATATTGGGAAATGTTTTAAGAAATGGGCCCTTTTACTCTATTAAGTTTATTCTTCAAGAGCATTTACTGGTTATTTAGAACAATAACAGTGGTAAAATATCTAACAATATCTCTGTCATTCCTCTTTTTTTTTCTTTATTATTAAAATTATGCTGCGACTCAGCATTCCCTAAGGCGGCATTCTCTAAGCATAAACAAATACTCATACGACATAGCAGATTTGAGTTTATTACGTCAGGGGACTTTTCGGGGTGTTTTTTTGGTACTTGTTCATAAATGGAAGTTTTTCTTGATTTATTATGCTATAAAGCACTTGAGGGATACCTTTTTGAGGAAGGGGCACTTATTTTAAATCTTTTCGAAAGCTGTTGTGGTTTGTGATTGTTAGGCCATTTCATTTTTCCGGATTTATTAATAAAGCAACAGGATAATTTAGTGTGGCAACAAAATTTGCCAAAGATATTTATAGAAAATAATGATGCATAATATATATGTTTTTGTGAAAATTATACCTACTTTCCCAATACAAGATAGTTATTCTTCCTTTAGACTCTGCAGCTAATCATGATAGTGGTGACAGTGAGGAGATAGCGAAAGATTCATCCACTGCTATTGTCGCAGGCAAGCTTACGCAGTCTGAAGATCATACAAAAGGGGATTCTGTGTTTCATTCAGAATCAGTTACCTCCACTTCCAGTGAATCAAGTAAGTTAAGTAATCTTTCCAGTTCATGTTTTAAATTTCTTAAATATTATTGCTGATTTTTGGTCAATAAATATTACATTGTTTCTTTCTCTGGACTTCATCAGGTGGTTCATCTAGCAAAAATTCTCTTGTTGGAGGCATGGATGGCAATCTTGCTGGGGGTTCAGAATCTATTAACAATAATGACAACATGAACTTAAAACAGTTTAGTGCTCATATAAAAGCACCAGTTGTACAAGGAAGACAAAACCAAGGAGAAGCAAAATCTTCATTCACAAAGAAGAAAACTTTCAGTGTCATGCCTTTAAATGACGGTAGCTCACCAAAGCAAAAAAATAAAATGAAAAAGAAGACACTCTGTGGTCAAGTTAAAGATACGAGTCAAATCAACACTCGGCAGACAACTACACTGGATCTAAAAGAGACATCCCTTGTTGAACTGGTTTCTTTACAAAAACAGAGAATGCAAGTTGAGCAGGAGAAAAGGGAGCAAAATGAGAATAACATGTCTCTTCTATTAGATAGATTAACAATGATCCAAGAACATCAAAGGTACACAAACAAAAACCTGAATGGGTTAAACAAGAAGCTATCTTTTATTTCCAAACAACTTGGCCAGATTGTGCAGCTTCTTCAACCATCAGCAGGTATCTCCACTTCCTCACTGTCCCAACCATTAGAGGCTACACCTATTGATAAAGGCAGTGAAGAACAATCTACAATAAAAGAGGTCAAGCATCTTGAGGATACTTAAAGAGAACAGGGAAATTAAAAATTGCAAATACCCAGCACTATAGATCAGTTGGCAAAATTATGTGATGTTTTATTTTTCTAAATTGTGTGATGTCGTAAAAATCCTCTTAAGACACCTATTGTTATGGTGAATCAAATTGTTTTGGCTGTCTGTGAAATAATACAGTTCAGCCATGTTTTGTTTTGTTTTTTTATTATAACCAAACTTTGGTTAGTCGTCTGGGCAAAGCCACTACCAAAGATCCTTTTTAACAAACATAGGGGAAAAAAAGCACAGTTAGAGGTGTGTGTGTGTGTGTGTGTGCATAAAGTTCCCCCTGTTGTAAAATAGAAGGATTTTATAAGAAACTGAGGAGTTCTGTGACCACATAAAAGTATGAGGAGGCAATATATTTAAGCTGCCCAACTACTTCAAAGTCATCCTCTGTCTGGGCAGTCCTACTCTCAATTCCATTTGATTCATTAAGAATTCTACTGCTTCGTTTACACAGGGAGCAAGTTTTACTTGCAGCTTGCTTGCTTTCAGTGTTAAAACTCCCAAATGGTTGCCCTTTTTATTGGCCACCTCTGCAATCACCTGACTGTAGCTGGGAAGCATGGGAGCTAATACTGGCCAGTAAAAAGGGTAACCATTTGGGAGTTAACCGTGGAGGCAAGCACGCTGCAAGTAAAACTCACCTCCTGTGTACAATGTTTAATCAAGCAGTAGAATTCTTAATGGGTCAGATGAAATTGAGAGTAGGACTGGTCAGACCAGGGATGACTGACATAGTTAGCCAGTTTAAATATATTGCAATATAGAGACAAACAATCCCTGTTTTTTTTTTTTTTTTGAAGGGGGCATTAGCTTAATGCACAGACCCTCATATGTAATTAAAGGCCCTAAGTGCAGTAGCATCCAATAAGAAGTTTGCTTTTAAACAGGTGACCAGTTAATGCTAACTTCTGATTTGTTGCTATGGGTTACTGCATCTGAGCAAACTTAGTACCTTTTACTACATAACCCCCAGAAGGTATTAATGTCTGTAATATATGTTGATTATGGATGAGTGCAGAGGATCTTTTATCTGTATATACATTTTGTGGTCACCGCCTCATTGCACCCACCTAATGGTTATGGGTATATTTGGTTACAAACAGTGTGTGTTTAGTCTATATAACCTGAAAATATTATACAGTATTACTTTATAGGGAAAGTATGAAAGTATAGCCCAAACTGATTTTTTCATTTTATTTTTATGAGAGGAGTTGGTTACTGTGGATTTGTAGGTACCGGTCGTTCCACTAGCACAATAGACAGTGACCATTCCTTGCTTTTAGTTGGGCAAGGGTCAACATCTGTTTGCCTTTTTGCTGTGGTTTGTTTTTTAATTTATTGTGGACCTCATTTGGTTTTTCCAATCTATTTTTTTTTACCTTCTTGTCTGCAAGCCTACAGGCACAGTACATCCTGAATCAGCCATACCATTTGCCTTGTACACAGATAAACACATTTGGTGATTATCGCAACAGAAGTAACAACTGCCCAGCTGACCAGTAATCCCTATCCACACTTTCCTACCCATTATTGTACGAAACCAAACTTCACTAAAGTGATATGGTTGACTGACTTTTAGTCCGATATTGTGACATATTTATTAACACTGAGGACAAACATCACCAGTGATCAACAATTAGATTTGAACGGTCACCTACAAGTTAGCAGCAAATCAGATTTTTGTTTTCTATGGGCAATGTCACTGGTGATGTTAGTTTCCATTTTTAATAAATACACCCCATTGTGTAATATGTTCAACCCATTTAGTCTTTTATCCCAAACAACCACTTTGTGTGGTTAAAGTTTATTGTGTTTAGAATGTAAAAGTAAAAACAATATCTCATTGAACTTCAATTTAAATTCATATATTAGAGGCATATTAGCTACCCATCAACGGTTGGGTAAGAGAGATCTGATGTCAGAAATTGGAATGACTTTCACTTGTTCTTGTTTTCTGACAGTGTAAGGTTTTATGTGGAACCTAAAGCAGGGCGAAGACATAGGGCAATTAGTTGGCGCGACTGTTAAAAAAAACAAACATAGATCGATATACTCGATCGATATAGTCTAATCGGGCATCATTTGCGACACACGCCCCGTGTGTCTTTGCTAGATTGCCACCTCAGTTTTTTATTAGATGTCAAGAACAGGTTTTAGGTTTTAGATCCCCAGAGTTCCATGAAGCACAGACTTGTTTTAACACAACCACAAGTTGTATTGTCCACTGGAAATTAAGTGGAATTAGTTTTCGAGTCTGGCTTCTGACATGGCTAAAGGCGGGGGCCCCCAACCTTTTTTACTTGTGAGCCACAGTCAAATGTAAAAAGACTTGAAGAGCAACACAAGCATCATAAAAGTTCACGGAGGTGCCAAACAATGGCTAGGATTGGATATTAGGCAGCCTCTATGCACACTATCAGCTTACAGGGGGCTTTATTTGGTAGTAAATCTTGTTTTTATTCAACCAAAACTTGCCACCAAGGTAGGAGTTCAAAAATAACTACCTGTTTTGTGGGCACCGAGAGCAACATGTTGCTCACAAACCATTGGTTGGAGATCACTGGTTAAAGGGGTTGCCAGATGACAACTTTGGTGTTGTGTCATGCCGTTGAAAATCATTCATCATCCGGTAGATGGGAGTAGCTAGCTAAAACATGGGGCTTACAGCACTGACATCATGATGTTGCTGCAATGCAGAAATCAGTTTTTGTAAACTTGAAGGAAGCATAGAGTACACAAACAATGTGTGAGAGCTTTAAAATAAAAAATAATGTTCTATGGTAAAAAGAAATGTAAAAAAAATAAAAACTTTTTGAGTGATTATTTTTTTTGTTGTGTTTCTTTTCAATCAAAATAGAAAATGTTGATTGTGACAGAATCTAAAAATCGTATAGGAATGAATAGAACATGGGTTTTTATAAATTACACTCTAAACTCAAATTTTAATCTGCCCCTATAACTGTTCATCAAAATATCAGTCACATACACATACTATACCGTATATATTCAAGTACAAGCCGATCCGAATATAAGCCGAAGTATCTAATTTTACCTAAGAAAGCTGGAAAAACTCGAGTATAAAACTAGGGTGGGAAATGCAGCAGCTACTGCTAAGTTTTAATAATCAAAATAAATACCAATAAAATTAGGATCTATCAATCTTACTGAACAAATACAGCAGAAGTCACTAAAGTCTGCCCCATGAGACAATCTGTAGTGACCAGATCACTTTGTGCATGGGTTAAGCAGCACTTCACTTCTAATATAGCCAGGCCCATCTTCTGGAGACCATCAATAGGAATGCTAAGGGATTCAAAAGAGACCATATGTTTATAATGCACAGTGAACATAATTATGCCTAAGTAGGCCATGCAAAATAGCAAACCTAAATGAAATGCACCTCTTTTTTCTTATATGTATTTCATAGATCCCAATGTTCAAATGTTAGTATTAATTATTCCGTAGCTCTGCTAGGCCGAGATTTACATGCAGGGGGTGCGTGACGACACTTTGTCACGTCTGGGGAGGAGCAAGGCGTGAGGCGCCTGAGGGGCCCAGGGTAGGCAGTGGGAGAAATAAAAGGGTAGCTGAGGGTGCTAGCTGGAGGGACTCGAGGGTGACTTTTTCAGCACATTTCGGGTGCTGAAAAACTCTGCTTATATTCAAGTATTTACTGTAATTGTCTAAATTATAGTAAAGCGTGGTAAGAAAAGTACTTATCACATTTAATGGGCAATTATATCTTTTAACAAATGAAACTCTAAAACGAAAACACTAAGTTCACGATTCCAGCACAAACTGGTCTGCCATTATTGAATGCATTGTCAGCCAAAAATGTCTATAAACCGGTAAACAGGGGTTCTGTTGCCTATAGGTCAGCAATATTGGGAATTGGGGGAAATGTAACATTTGTAGCTGGACCAGCTTATTATTTGGTAGTCCTGGATATTTTGCTTGTCCAGGAATATATCCAACTACCTCTTTATTGGGTTAAGTGAATTTGTCGTTATGCTTTTGCCAGGCAGCATTTCACAGCCCCACTACCCTCATGGTGTATAATCATTGCCATTGACTCATATGAAAACATCTCTAATTTAATATAACTCTCTTTGTCTTTTCTTTATTTCTTAAGATAAAGCATCCTCTACTATTTGTCTATAATGCTTAGTAATACACTGCTCAAAAAAATAAAGGGAACACAAAAATAAGACATCCTAGATCTGAATGAATGAAATATTCTTATTAAATACTTCGTTCTTTACATAGATGAATGTGCTGACAACAACATCACACAATTTATCAATGGAAATCAAATTTATTAACCCATGGAGGTCTGGATTTGGAGTCACACTCAAAATTAAAGTGGAAAAAAAACACTACAGGCTGATCCAACTTTGATGTAATGTCCTTAAAACAAGTCAAAATGAAGCTCAGTAGTGTGTCTGGCCCCCACATGCCTGTATGACCTCCCTACAACACCTGGGCATGCTCCTGATGAGGTGGTGGATGGTCTCTTGAGGGATCTCCTCCCAGACCTGGACTAAAGCATCCATCGACTTCTGGACAGTCTGTGGTGCAACGTAACGTTGGTGGATGGAGCGAGACATGATGTCCCAGATGTGCTCAATTGGATTCAGGTCTGGGGAACGGGCGGCCAGTCCATAGCATCAATGCCTTCATCTTGCAGGAACTGCTGACACACTCAAGCCACATGAGGTCTAGCATTGTCTTGCATTAGGAGGAACCCAGGGCCAACCGCACCAGCATATGGTCTCACAAGGGGTCTGATGGCAGTTTACCTCTGGCGAGCACATGGAGGGCTGTGTGGCCCCCAAAGAAATGCCACCTCACACCATTACTGACCCACTGCCAAACTGGTCATGCTGGAGGATGTTGCAGGCAGCAGAACGTTCTCCACGGCGTCTCCAGACTCTGTCATGTCTGTCACATGTGCTCAGTGTGAACCTGCTTTCATCTGTAAAGAGCACAGGGCGCCAGTGGCGAAATTGCCAATCTTGGTGTTCTCTGGCAAATGCCAAACTTCCTGCACGGTGTTGGGCTGTAAGCACAACCCCCACCTGTGGATATCCGGCCCTCATACCACCCTCATGGAGTCTGTTTCTAACTGTTTGAGCAGATACATGCACATTTGTGGCCTGCTGGAGGCCATTTTGCAGGGCTCTGGCAGTGCTCCTACTGTTCCTCCTTGCACAAAGGCAGAGGTAGCAGTCATGCTGCTGGGTTGTTGCCCTCCTACGGCCTCCTCCGTGTCTCCTGATGTACTGGCCTGTTTTCTGGTTGAGCCTCCATGCTCTGGACACTACGCTGACAGACACAGCAAACCTTGCCACAGCTCGCATTGATGTGCCATCCTGGATGAGCTGCACTACCTGAGCCATTTGTGTGGGTTGTAGACTCCATCTCATGCTACCACTAGAGTGAAAGCTCCGACAGCATTCAAAAGTGACCAAAACATTAGCCAAAAAGCATAGGAACCGAGAAGTGGTCTATGGTCACCACCTGCAGAACAAATCCAACAGCATGTGAAATTGGTTGTCAATCAGTGTTACTATCTAAGTGGACAGTTTGATTTCACAGAAGTGTGATTGACTTGGAGTTACATTGTGTTGCTTAAGTGTTCCCTTTATTTTATTGAGCAGTGTATATTTGCTGTTGTTGTTGACACACATATTCAGTAACAATACTCAGTATCCAGTAACAATAATGACAACATGGAGTTAAAATGCTCATATATACAAAGAGTATAAAAGAAAGGAGAAGGAAAATCTTTATTCAAAAATAAACCTATGTCAATGTCACGACACTAGCCCAGAGCAAAAAGATAAAACTAAAAAGAAAACACTTTTTGGATAATTCAAAGATTTTAGTCAAATCAAAACTCAACACCTAACACTAACTAGGTTGGATCTAAAAGGAGAAAGGTCGTTCTGCCTAAATATTCGGAAATAATTTTTTATAGTGAGAGCTGTGAAGTTGTGGAATTCCCTGCCTGAACCAGTCGTACTGGCTGATACATTCAAGAAGGGGTTGGGTGGCTTTTTAGCAACTGAAGAAACACAGGGTTATGGGCAATAGCTCTTAGTAAAAGTTGATCCAGAGACTGGTCCGATTGCCATCTTGGAGGCAGGAAGGAATTTTTTCCTCTCTGTGGCAAATTAGAGAGGCTTCAGATGGGTTTTTTTGCCTTCCTCTGGATCAACTAGAAGTTAGGCAGGTTATATTTAGGCATTAAGGTTGAATTTGATGGATGTGTGTCTTTTTTAATCTAACTTATTATGTTACTATGTAAAAGAGACATCAGTCACTGCACTAGTTTCTTTACAAAAACAGGATGCAAGTTAAGCAAAGGGAGTAAAATGAGATAAACAAGAACAGGTACACAAATTAAAACCTGAAAGGGTTAAACAAGAAGCTATCTTTTAATTGCAAACAGCTTGGCCAGATTGTGTAGCTTCTTTAGCCATCAGCAGGTATCTCCACTTCCTCACAGTCCCAACCATTAGAGGCTGCACCTATTGACAAAGGCAATGAAGAACCTACAATAAAACAGGGCTAACATCCTGGGGATACTTAAAGAGACCAGGGAAAGTAAATGTTAAAGATGTGATCTGGTTAATCACACATTATCGCTCCTTTTACAGCAAAGACAGTTTGAAAACCCCAGTCGTGGCAACAATAAACACAGTAGAGGCTACTAATCTTTACATACTGAAATACTGCCCAGTTAAAGAGGCCTCCAGCAAAATTCCATTTAGGGTTTATCTGGCCAGTAACAGCATGTGCTCACTCTGAAAAGTTAAAATATTCTGAATGTAAACCATTGTGTTTCTCATAGCATTTGAAGCAAAGTTAATCCAGGTAAGGGAACCCAGTTTCATTCTTGAAAATTCCACTTTATCTTATACCCTACATGATAAAACTCACTTAATTGGATTTTTAAAACACAGCCAGGGCAGTTGCTTTACATGCATATTCGGAGAGGATCCCCTTTCATACATTGATCAGAAAACCATGCACTATACTGTTGAATCCTAATAGGGACAAAACCAGTATGTAATTGGGATCTGTTAAGCAACAGTCTTGACTGCTTTAAAACCAAATTTTAACCAAGTTGAATTTTATTAAACAAAACTGTGCCAATCCCAGAAATTCCTCTGCTTCTGTTTGTAAAGGCTCATAACTGTAGACCAGCAGTAATAAAATAGACTGATTAATCATATTTTTATGTAGGGCTCTGCTAAAGCTCGACCAGTGTTATTTATGACCTTCATGAAACAGCGTGTGCACCCTGGGGCTTATTATTTATTCTTCCCACCAGGACAGAAGTAGGTCTTTTGTACTGTTTTGATTTTTATTACAGTGTACTGAGACAGGGAGCAATATAGTTTAGCTCTATAACTGCCGTTGGTTATGGGTCTCAATTTTGAAAATGGTTCAGAAGTGCCCTCAATTTTTTACCTATAGGAAATTTCACAATGGTTTGTTAACTTAGAATAGACTATCTCCCTAAATCACAACGTAACTGCCCTTCAGTCTAGACTTTCTCAAGAATGACTGCAAAGTCAACAGCCATTCCTACATTTTAGGAACCACTGCATTAGAAGTTTGACCCTTCCCCACAAGCACAAGGGCACTGTACTCCTTTGCGCTCAAAAGTGTTGTCCTTCCTGGTGCATGGCTTTAAAATTACTTGTGCATTATTCTTAAGAAGAAGTGATGGTTGCTTCATGGTTTCCTTGTGTCAACAATAGAGACTGGGCAGGTGCAATTGCGCTTAGCGTAAAGATGCGCAAGTGCAAGAAGCCTGTTTAGACACATGTGCTTTTAAAGAACTATGTCAGTATGTGCAATAAATGCATCCATTTTTGCACAACCACAGTTGCGGCCATGAATGAGCCATCTTTTCTGCCTACTTTGAACAACAATCTACAACTTATTCAGGGAATTGCAACTAAAGACTAACGATAAATCATACTTCATACAGGTATGGAATGTTTATTTTTATACCTAAATAACAATTGCATATCATACCTAGTCAGTAATGATTTTAAAGAGGACCTGTCACATACATAAAAAGCTGTATATTAGAAGTCCTTTTCAAATTAAACAACCTAAATTCTTTTTTTTTTTATTAACACATCAATACTCATTATAAAGGCATTAAAAATCTGAGCTGTCAATCATATATTGCCTGCCGCACCTCTATTCCTTAGGTATAGAGGTGGGGCAGGCAATTACTTTCACTTTCCATTCAGCACTCACTACCCCCTCCCTCCTCACCATCTAATTTTGTAGCCAGTTCATTTGCATATTCATCAGGTCCCCGTTCTGGCACATACACAAGATTTTGGCATGATGCAGAGTTTGCCTTAAAGGAGAATGCAAGTCAAAATTTTAAAAGCATACTGCCCAATAGTCCTCCTATTGTTTAGTAAAAACGCCACACTTTTGGCTCACCTAATCAAATATTTACTCAGTCACACTTACTTCACATTTTCTATCTGTTTTCTTGAACAGGCAGCCATATTTAAAAAGGTATTCTCCCTTCCTTTCCCTCCTTGCTTCATACTGCACATGTGTTTCATTCCCTCTCCCCCCCCTCTGGCAGATCCACTTCTGATTGGCTGGTGGGCATGTGTAGCTCAGAACAGGAGACAGGATCAAGTTACGCACATGTGCATTGCTACTGAAGGCTCAAGCCTACAGGAAGGGGAGAGAGATTTCAGTGATGTCACTGTAGTCTTCACACTGCTGTAGGCTGCCAGCACCATATCTCAGAGAAGCAAGCAGGGATCTGGGAATTTAGATATGCAGTAAGTACTTAAAAAGAATGCCCTTTAGACTTACTTTTAATTTATATTAACCTTTCCTTGTCCTTTAATAATAGTGCCCACAAAATTGCTCCTACCTGCTTGCTCTGATCAAGATTATATTATTTATAAAGTGAAGTTATTTTGCTTGACAAACACAATAGAAAATCATTTGGAATTATTTCTTGAGGTGAAAGTTCCCCTTTAATAGTCATATCTACAAATACCCTTTCCTGCGTTGAAGGCACCCGAATAATTTTAGTCTCTACATATAAATGAATCAGTTAAGCATACATTGGTGCTATTTACAAAGGTACTAAAAGCTACTTGTATGCACCTAGCAACTTGCTGCTGGCATTACATTTGAATTCTGGAATAAAATGCTCTGTTGGTGGGTAAGTATATATGCCTATTTGGGGTCCATAAGTAGATATTGCAGTCCTTTAGTACTGTATATGAGCCCACAGATCTCTCAGTAGGGAATCTTACACAGACTGCAGCTAGACTGATAGGGATATGTTTTCAAATTACATTACAACACCATACATTTAAGGTTGCTTTTCAATTTAGTTACAGTTTGATTAATTGACCTTGCCAAACTTTGTCCTAGATATCCTCTATAAGTATACTGATCCCTGCCTGCACTCTAATAGGTCTAGGATGGATTCATTATACATTTAAAATCATCAGAACAGTGTTCTTTAAGCATGTTTTTTTAGGAATTAGCATGAATGAAAATAAAACCTTTAATATCAATACCACTTCCCAAGCACCCTAATCTAATGCAATGTAGAAATACAGGTATAGGACCTCTTATCCAGAATACTTAGGACCTGTGGTTTTCTGGATTGTTCTGTAAGTTAAATCGACATGCCTTAAAAAATTAATTTAAGCATTAAATAAACCCAATAAAATTGATTTGACTCCAATAAGGATTCATTATACAGGTATTGGACCCATTATCCAGAATGCTTGGGACCTGGGGTTTTCCAGATAAAGGATGTTTCCGTAATTTGGATCTTCATACCTTAAGACTGTTAAAAATGTATTTACTGTTTTATTACAAAGAAACCATAGAAATAATTTTTAAAAATTTGAATTATTTGCTTATAATGGAGTCTGTAGAAGATGGCCTTCCCATAATTTGGAACTTTCTGGATAATAGGTTTCTGGATAATGAATCCCATACCTGTATCTTAATTGGTATTAAATATAGGGTGCTTTTTTTATTATTACAGAGAAGAAAGAAATCATTAAAAAATTGAATTATTTGATTAAAATTAAGTCTGTGGGAGATGGTCTTCCAAAAATTCTGAGCTTTCTGGAGAATGGGTTTCTAAATAACAGATCACATACCTGTATCTTAGTTAGGATTAAATATAGGGTGCTTTTTTATTATTACAGAGAAGAAAGGGGTTTCTTTTTAACTGGTTTCTAGATAACACATCCCATATCTTTATAATACAGTTCCTGAAGCTAAATAATAAGTCTGTATTTTTGCACAAAACTTTAAAGCAACGTACTTGCCTTACATTTGTGTTTACCCTTCTTTTTCTAAATAGGCCTAAATATTGTTGACACTTTTGATAAATATGCCTCTCAAAAAAGCCTATGTGAGTGAATAGAGAGCTTTGTAATTTCCCTCTTGCTAACACTGTGATCTCTGTTTTTACCCTTTGGTAAATATGTCACTAAATTTCCTGTAGTTATGTATAAAATCCAGTCACAAGTAATCAATGTGTTTGCTAAACAACACCTCATTGTTCCATATCATATGGCGGAAAGAACATATTTCATTCTAACTGATAATTCTGACGTTTTAAAGAAAACTTTATTGGAGAGTGCTAGAATGTTAACGTCATAATTTCAGATGTGACTGAAATTCCAATCTTTTTGTGCATTTTAAGTATTCTGTCCTGTAGTTAACACTTACCATGCCATTTAAACTGAAAGCCCCCAGTGTCCATAATTAAAGATTTGTAAAGTGGTAGCCATGAACATTTTTTTTGCCAAAATCACCATCTGTTATGTTGCAGAAAAACATAAATGGATCAAATGCACTACATTGTAAAGCATTAGGCAGGGGTTCAATGAAGCTATGGTTTAAAATGGTTTAAAATTTTGTGGTGAGCACAACTTTCCTTTTTTTTGCTATATTTTATACAGGAGAAGTGGCCATCTACATGTGGTAGCTCCCATCCTTCCCAGGTACAGTCAGGTGATCCCAGTTGTAGCCAATAAACCATGTGGGAGTTTTAACCTTGAAAGCATGCAAGTTGCAGGTAAAAATCCCTTTTTATGTAAAATGTATAATACAGCAGTAGAATTTTTATTGTATCAGATGAAAGTGAGTGTAGGACTGGCCAGACTGGGGATGATTTTGACGTATTTGACCAGCTTGAAGTATATTGCAATATATGGACAAACAATCCCTGTTTTGCTCAAAGGGGAGGGCATTTATTGGTAGCTTAGTGCACAGAATGTATTAATGTCCTATATATATTGATAATGGTTAAGTGTAGAGAACCCCTCATCTCTGTCTCTTTGCATACTTTAGCCATGGAGATCTAAATTATGGAAAGATCCCTTATCCGGAAATACCCAGGTCGCGAGCATTCTGGATAACAGGTCCCATACCTGTAATAAGGATATAGATTATTTATTAGTGTTTATTCTTAATCCTAACTTATCACATGGTGACCAGTTCTTGCCATGTGAGTGTCATCTAATTTAGGAAGTCAGGTTTCAGATCCCGCTCCTTGGCTCACACTAGCAAACAATAATAACATAGGCTGCAAGTGTTCAAACCATAATTGTTGTTTGCAGTAAACTTGAACTGAGCATCCACAGCCCATTATAGAATTCAAAGTATGGTTACTGATACATGTTTTGCAGCTGGCCTCTGGCATCCTTTCTTGCTTCAAAATCATCAGCATAACAATTTTAGGGTATCTTTCTCAAAAATTTTCAGACCATAGAATGTAGCTCTATAATTCTTTCTTTCTTTCTTTCTTTCTTTCTTTCTTTCTTTCTTTCTTTCTTTCTTTCCTTTCTTTCCTTTCTTTCCTTTCTTTCCTTTCTTTCCTTTCTTTCCTTTCTTTCCTTTCTTTCCTTTCTTTCCTTTCTTTCCTTTCTTTCCTTTCTTTCCTTTCTTTCCTTTCTTTCTTTCCTTTCTTTCCTTTCTTTCTTCATAAGCTGTGAAACAGCTGAACTAATATAGCCCAACACAGACTCAAGGTACATCCTTCCAAGAATTATTGATTTTGTGTCAGCAACTGCAACCTCTAGCAGCTCACAGTAATAATCTACTCTGGGCTCTTTTCCCACTGGTTTGCTATAATAAATGGCTGAAAATAAAAGGACCTTTCCAAAGTGCGTCTTTTAACAGCAATAATATTTGGTCTTGTAGAAATCATGTGTATGGAGGGTTTAACTTAATGGATGTGACTTTTTCTTTAAACCTCAGTAGCTACAGTAAGTGTCTATGTTTTAACTGCCTGAAAAGCAATCTGTTAATTTGTCTGAAGTTAAAACTTTTGTCTGTACATAATTTTTTTTAAACATTTACATTTTTTAAAATAGCAATTCCTGTATAAAATTGATATTGATAAATGACTGTACGTAGGTGTACTATGAGAAATATTGTCTGACCATGTGGGCAGCTTATCTGTCTGTAAGGTTGGAAAATCTCATCAGGCGAGGCTTGTATTGGGCCAATGGGCAAGGAAAGTGTTATTTGCAAATAAGATGCTGTAAACTTCAATTTAAAAGAAATCAAAGTTAATAATTATTTGTTAAGCCAAGCTGTTTATTGGCAAAATTCTGCTGCTAATATATTTGAAACAATCATATTGAGCTGTGACCCATACAATCTTTGGCTACAATCAGCCAGAGGGATATCCATATTTTACAGAAAATGTATGAATATGTCATTGTATAGCCATTTTTTCCACTTGTAGAAAACTTTGATCTATGTATATTTTGTATGCTGCATTGTAATTGCCACCTTTATGAAAGGCAGGGGCTCTACTCTTCATATTTGTTCTGACTACCATTAAACCTACTCAGAAATAAATGCATTTTTAGGAGGTTTATATTGGTGCTCATTACCTGGCATGCATATTGTACCATTATTATGCAAGTGAAGTAGGATGTTCACAGCTAAAACTCCGGCCCCACCAGCCATGTAATAAGTAGTTTTCTGGATGTATGGAGATGTATCAAGAGATAGAAGCATTGGACATCTTCCTAGGGTATGGAAGAGATGTAAATATTCAAAATAAATCACTTTATCTTAGGGTACCTAAGGTCAATTTTAATTGCTACGGTTGCATTATTAGATATTTTTGGTACAAGTGAATGGATATAGTTTCTGAGTGTCATCAGGAGGCATAGCTTGACATGAGTTATTGTGGACTATACTGGCTGCCTGCTATGTGATATTTAAAATCTCTGCAGGATTACTATTGAGTTGAGGGTTGTCACCTTGCTTTATGGTTGAAAGACCCTGGCAGTAGGTAGTTGTGATAATAATAACCACCTGCAGTCAGTCCTATTGATCTCACAAATAAAAATATGCCATTTTCATTTCCCACTGGAAATTCATATTTTGAGCTCATTAAAAGAAACATGAAAGTGACTATGCCTTTGGCCAGTGAACTTCACAGAACAGAGCTAAGATTTGAGGAGTATTTCCCAGAAGTTACCTTACTTTGTGCTGCTATGTGTATTAATCTAACCATACCTGTAAAAAGGCCCTTTCGCTTTATCAGCTTTATATAAGCTTCAGGGATTATGAACTAAGTATTTGTGCAGCTGCTTCATCTGCATGTCTGACAGCTGCCAACAGGGAAATATAATATTGTGTTTATTCTTGAGAATTTTGCCTGCTGTATGAAGATTTACAGCATTTTAGATGAAATTATAGTTTGAAAAGTGCAAGTATGTTGTTTTTTCTTTGCAAGAGTATAAAAATGATGTAACTTTTTATATACATAAAAATAATAAACAATATAGTCAGTAAATGTAACTTTAATGTGCAGAGAACTGAATGGAAGAATGCATATCTGCTGCAAAGCTGCTTATGGCCCAACCTGCTCCACAAGGGTATTGTTTTCATTATAACAGGTACATATACACAAGTGGTTCTCAACCTTCCTAATGCCGTGACCCTTTTATACAGTTCCTCATGTTGTGGTGACCCCCAACCATAAAATTATTCCTAAGACCATCGGAAATATGTGTTTTCCGATGGTCTTAGGCCACCCCTGTGAAAGTGTTGTTCGACCCCCAAAGGGGTCCCGACCCACAGGTTGAGAACCGCTGATATACACAATGTGATGCCTCCCTTCCTTAGGTGCAATGATCATAACATCTATGGGAGAAAGGTGGTGGCCCCTCGAAACATTGTGCATATCAGTGCCATTTGCACAGTATGCACTTTACATAATATATAACTATTTTATAATAAAAAGAAGGGGCTACCACTAAATGTTAGTTGGAGTGCTTGATTTGGTTGTTTTATGCCACTTTTCTAATGATGTTGCTTGCATTTATTAGCAGAGATGAAAAAGTACATGTGCTGCTGTTTTCAATGTCAAAAGCCATGGTTGACCTAACAGAAACTTATAACAAACTTTGTTAAGTGTCAGTGACCTCAGTTATCTGAGTTGATCTCAGACAGATATTTAGGGAATGTCAAATTGTGCTCCAAACACACCCCTCTCGCCTAGTCTGTGAGTCCAGGGAAGATTTACAACTCTGCTGCTTGTGTAACATTATGTATGAAAAAAGAAATTGAGTTCTGTTTTCTTATTTTCAGGCTTTTTGTGTGCATAAATGATGCAAATGTAGTGGTATTCTCCAATTATTCAGTGTGAATTTCCCATGAATCACAATCATCCTCAATAAAGTACTTTCTGTCTATTCTCTCTTCAGTACAATGTAAAGTTTGCCACAAAAATACTTCCACTTTTCTACACTTCATGCTATAAGCAGGATGGGTTTTGTTTTAAAGTTCTTTTTCACTCTGGTAACATCAGCACACATATTCCAACTACTTCAGTTTGGTTGGAAGGTATATCCTGCCCCCTTTGTTGATTTTTCTGACATTACCACACCTGACTCTAAAGCTACAGGAGGGGGAGGGTTGAGTGCAGGTATATAAAACCAGAGTAAACATTAAATAATATTGGGTGCACGTAACAAAGATGCAGGTTTGGTCGATTGCAGGTCAGCATCACTACTATGCAGTTGTAGAGTTACACTATACTAACCATTCCTCAGAAAATCTAGTATCTTTTTATTGTTGAAAGGTTTCATTAGGACCATAGCATGCAGAAAATTTGTTGCGGCAGTTAAATCTTCAGCAACCCCGGGGACAAATGTCCCAATAAAGTCTTTCCAAAGGATGAAATAAAGAGCACTGCAAGTAAAACCTGTTAGTTGCAATTATCTGGTTTAAAGGTGAAGGAAAGGTCATTAACACTCACAGAACTGCTGCTTTGAGTCCTCTATCAAAAGAAACACAAGATTTGTTTTCTTCTTATGTGTACATACATGTTCTTCAGTAGACTCCTTTCTCTCAGAAAAAATCTTCAGTTATTCAGTTTGCTCCTCGCTCCAGCTCCCTTCTCCTGCTCCCCCTCCCATCATCCCAACTCTATGTAATCTCAGCTACCAGCAGCTAGAGCTGTAGCATGGAAGCTACTGAGACCAAGCTAAAATGGCAGCAGCTATCTTAAACAAAGAGAGGGAGCTTCTAGGGCTGTTTACTCAGGTATGGTAAAGCTTTCTGCAGAATAAATATAGCGGTATAGCTTGCACTAATGTGGCTAATCTATTGGCAGTAAAATACCAAAATGCTTTGACAGTGGGAAAATGTGAAGGGAGAATCACCATAATTCAAAAGGCCCTGTGTCACATGACATGTTTTCTCCACTGATAGAGATATACCATTTCTACAGCCTGTAAAGGCTACTGTTAACTTGGCAATGCGCTTGCCACTGTGCAGACAGGGTAGGTTTCAACCAGAAAATGCACTGTATGTATTCTCATTGTCTCTGCTAGTTTTTTTCAACGGTGATAAATGAGCATTTAAGTGTTTCAGGCAAGCATCACACAAATGCTAATTTTACAATTTTATTCTTTGCTTGGAACAGTTTGTTCAATGTGATGTAAATGTACAGTCAATGCAACATTTAATGGATTTGAAAATGCCTTTTGTGTAAATTTTAAAACAATGTTATTTTGTTTCCAGTTTTCTCTTCATTTAGTCTGAGATTTGGTTCTTTCCTTGATACTAATCTACTTTGGTCCTCTAGATGTGTTTTTAGGAAGCAGAAACACATGCAATTAGATATCAGAAAGAATATCCTTTTAAGGATATTCTTAAGGTTCATCTTTAAGTATTTGATTTTTGACCGTCCTTGTAGAAAAAACTTTCTACATATTTGTGTTCCAAATGCTACATTTGCTAAAATAGAAAACATGCAATATGCTGTAGGGTGTCTTTTTAAGTGATATTGACACATCTATCATTTAGAACAGGGGTCCCCAACCTTTCTTAACCGTGAGCCACAGTCAAGTGTAAAAAGACTTGGAGAGCAACACAAGCATCATAAAAGTTCATGGAGGTGCCAAATAGGGGCTAAAGTTGGATATTAGGGGCCTCTATGCACACTATCAGCTTACAGGAGGCTTTATTTGGTATTATTCAACCAAACTTGGCACCAAGTCAGGAATTCAATAATAACTACCTAGTTTGGGGGCACTGAGAGCAACATCCAAGGGGTTGGTGAGCAATATGTTGCTTACAAGCCACTGGTTGGGGATCACTGATATGAGGAACATGTCAGTACACATACAGTACAAAGACCATAGACCAGGAGGGTCATCTGTAAGTGATTGAAAACTATGGCTTTTTTATGTGGTACAGTATCAATTGACCAAAGGTGAATAAATGTAATGAAGGGGCACATTACTTGTAATTTTAATTTTTGTTTTGCTGTGGTTTGCTTAAATCATGATTTTTTTAAATAAAATGGCAGCTTTTAAATGTGATTCCATTCTTTTAAAAAAATACAATTTTGTTAACTGGAAAAAATGCCAGGGCAAAAAAAATGTTCAATTGCAATTGCCGCGGTCATGGCAAAACATATATTTTGGAAAATGCGCATTCTGACTAGAAAGGACTATAAAATAATTAAATCTGTCTCTCTACTCAATATTACTAAACCACCCTCAAAAAAATTGTGTTAGTGTAGAGTAGGTGTGTGGTAGTATGAATAGTATGTACAATTTATATGCTCTGGGGGCTCAAGTAGTTGCTATTATATATAGGGCTATTATATATTTTATTTGGGCCTTTATTTTGTTTTTCTCAACTCAAAGTTCTTTCAAATACTGTATAGGTTTATAAATAATTATAATCAGAGTTAAAAGCACTACAGCTTTTTATAATAAGCTGATACAACCCCTTTAAAACAAATATATATTTAAAACACTCGTTGTAGCCCCTTTAAATTATTAAAATAATAGTATAGGCTAGCCCAGGGGTGGCCAGACTTTTTCCATCGGCGATCGAGCAATGACTCCTCCCCCAAGACGCAGCATACGTACGCATTCACGGCGCACTTCCGCATCCCCCGGCCTCATCGCGGTCCACCAGAAATCCACGGGGAATCGACTGGTGGGCCGCGATCGCCATCTTGGCCACCACTGAGCTAGCCCAGCACCTACATGGTAACGTTATATACAGTAGTAGCTAGAAAAGTGTTTGTAAATATATATATATTTACAATATTATGGTTTTAGTCATGACAGGTAATAATACCAGATATACGAAACACAAAGCTTTACAATAAGGTACTTAACTGCCAAACTTAACTTATTATCATATATTTGGTTCCTTTAAAATCTTATAGTCATCACATTTGTGCAGCAAAGAGGAATGATATGTATAATAAAAGGAATATTATGTATAACAAGCCTTCATTTCTGTCATCATGGAGTAAATATGAACTGTGCTCCAAGACATAATGCAATTGACATCCCATTATCTTAATTTGGTTTTGTGAGTTTTGTACTAGGAGAAAAAGCTTTTATGTGAGTCTTATTTTTTTTATTGTCTTACATGTCTCAGAGGCCAATGAGATTCAGACTGATAGACATATAAATAATTCATTAAAATTCATTAAAAGAATAGATGTGGCCTCTAGCAATAAAATATTGGGTTATTGAGTTCATGCTGGGTCTGGTGCTAATTCCCTTATTTCCATATTGGATTTTATTAGATCATAAACATTATGGTTTGGGGAACGCAATTGAAGCAGTATTTGTGTTTCTATTTTAATATTACAGCATCTTTGTTCTCTGATCTTTATCTCCCATTTTCTTTGTTATAATTTGTATCTCATACTCCCTTTTTATATTTTAAGCTCGAATGAGCAAGGTCCCCTGTATTGGTTAGTATTTTTGTAGAAGTACCCTTCTAGTGTACAGCACTACATAACATGTTGGCACTTTATGAATACATTTAAAGTAATAATAAGGGAGCTTTTTACTTGTAGACAATGTAGGTGAAGAAGCCTTAACAGGACCATGAAGGTGGGAGGCCAGGATTATGGGGTGTGTGCTGGGAAGGGCTTAGGGTAGTGACACATGTTGCAGATTCTTGGCCTGTGTTTTTACACAAGCCAAGAATCTGCCCTGTGTGGCAAAAGCCTTAGGCACAGGAAACTGAAGGGGATCTTCCTCTTCCGCCCAGCACTTATAGGTCAGCATATTTCATTGTCTTGGCATAGTTGGAGTTTTGTCTCAGCTAACAGGGAGTGGCGGGGGCATGCTTGCCAAGGGGAAGACTTTAGGATCTGGTATAAATGGCAATCAACCAAGTGTGGTTTAATGGAGTTCTCTGTGGGTCTGGATCCTGGGACATGTGGGTTTCAGTTGCCTGCCCTATTAGCCCATTTGACATGGCTCTGGAATTGTGGCTGGCACTGCAGATAACTCTATGGGTCTTATAGTTTGCCAAGCATTCCTGAGTTAGGTAATTTTACAATTACAGTTAGGTAATGTTATCATGGTGTGAGTTAATGTGGTTATACTTTCATTCTAAGTTTGTATTATTTATATGAAGCTGTTCGTGAATTACAAAATGAATAAATCATAAATTATGAATAATTTATGAATAATGTTAAAATTGTTTTATTGATATATAAAATGGTACTTTATCTTTGGTTTATTTAGCTAAAACCCATACAGGTCTGTAATGCAGGTAATGGACAATAAACCCTATAACAACTGAATACAGTATATGGTATGGTAGTACATTAGTTAGTATTGCTGCTGTTTTGGAGTAGTAGACATAGTTCTTACCAAAGCACTACCTGCATAATTGATTATATTCCAATGACATGTAGACAGACACAAAACCAATTCTGAAAGCAAATTTTATAATTTTAGTAAAACTGTACATGCAAAATAATCATAAAAATGCAATGTGAGTCCTAAAAATCTAATTGAATGCTGCCTTTTTGATCAGGCATGTGCAAAAGTAGTCCTTCAAGTTTTGTCAGCTGATTCACTGTATGATAAAATAGTTTTTGCGCTACTAACAGAAAATTGTTTGTTTGGTCCAGCTGATCAAATATATTGTTAGAGGCATTGCTAAAAGACTTGTTTATTATCTAGCACAGATACTTGAAGACTTATGATTACATGCAGTTTCATGCCGTTTACATTTAACTGTTTTGCTCATCTTTTGTGTAATGCTTGAACACTGTGCTGCTGTAAAAAAAACTGACTGTTACGAAACCTACACTTCACTCCCTGTAAGCCATTATCTTGGTGTTCTTTTCCTTCCCACCACATATGTGTTTTACTTCATGGGATCTGGTGTAATCTTACCCTCCTACACATGAATATGCTGTTGTCAGAATGAATGAAAACCTAAGGTACGCCCACAACCTTTTTGTTGCATTGTAAATAGGTTGCATAAAAATACATTTATTAAGATTTTAAGCAAGCAACATTCTTTGGATGTATTTATTTGCATAGCCCTCAGTATTTTCAAACCAATACTCCGCAAATGTGATTGCAGAATGGCTCCTATAATTTTTGTTTCTTTTAAAGTGAAACATTTTTTGTATCTCTGTAGGGGTATCCTTACATCAATTTTATTACCTTCAACAGTGTCCACAACAGTATACCGCGATGGCTTTGCAGGTCATTGCTTAGTCTGTCCTGTGTTGACTGTCCCATGGGAAATCTTGTCCTCAACAGAATTATACAAACAAATCTTGTTACTTGCCATTAAGTGTTCATGCATGATTATCACACAGTTACATATGTAAAATTATAATTATCCAGCAATGTCACACTCCCTGTCTTGTAAAATTGTTTCTGACTAGTCTAGCTACAGCCAAATGGTAGACCTGGAAAACATCATCCTGGCCTTACCATTATTTAAAAGAATATCTGAAGGGGGTAATAGGCACCTTGATATAAACAGGGTTCCATCAGTCCAGTAGATTCTTATTACATAACATCTTATGCAAATGTGGTTACTGTACCTTTAACATAACAGAGGTTTCTATATGCCCTCTGCAATATATATTTTCATAGAGAGACTATATTGAAGGCATTGTTTGGCCTCTTCCTTGTATCTTGTTTCAGCCTGTTCTCTTCATTCATAGACTTTTGACCTAAGTGATCAAACATTCCTCTCCGCCATAACAAAGTTACTGCTTTAGCGATGAAATCCTTTTTTATCCACTACTTTTTAATTATTGCCCTAATATCCCTAGGCTGTCCACTGTAAATGTAAAGACTCTATTATTATGTGAGTATGTAACAGTCTTTTTTCTCAATTGTTGGTCTATGTATTGATCTCTATATCATGTACAAACCCAGTATTTATTTTTTTTAATAAATGTTTTGTTGTACAATTTTTACTCCATTTACATGCCTTGTGACTTATTTCTCAATTCAAGGAGGCAGCTGCAGGCATAACTTCAGTTCTCTCAATAGTGCCCTTAAGTCTCCCCATATTTCTCCTGTGCAGATGATCAGAAGCCTCATAGGAATGCCACGCTCCTGTGATTGGCTCTGATCACACATTCCTAAGGTAGGGGGAGGGAGTTCTTAGCATTCTTGAGGGAGGGGGAGAGAGGAGAGAGCTGTGCAGACTCTGGCTCAGGAAAAAAAAAGAGACAAGAAATCTTGTTTCTTTTGATAGAGAATTCAGTGCAGCGTTTCGTGAGTGCTTATGGCTGTATTTACATAGGCCTTTCTGATAAAGCTTACTTAGTTATTGCCTTTCCTTCTCCTTTAATTAATTTTTCTCTTGTGTTTTGTCTTGTTAAAATTTATATCAAGTCTTATAGTGATTAGTGGTCATAAATGACCCCAATAATGCCTGTAGCATATATGCTACAAGTTTTGCTGCGCAGGGCCAAATTGGCCAATCTAATCATTGTCCCTAGATACGATCCCCATATACAGGCCTATGCGGAACAAAAAGCTAAATAACTTAAAATCCGTAAAAAATGAAAGCCAATTGCAAATCGTCTCAGAATATCATTGTCTAATGCAGGGGTCGGGAACCTTTTTGGCTGAGGGAGCCATAAACACCACATATTTTAAAATGTAATTCCGTGGGAGCCATACAATATGTTTGGCCGCGGATGCTGCGGGGCAAGGTTGGGTGGGTCCCAAGGATGCTGGATGCAATGCGGAGGAGGGCGTGGCCTGTGCTCGGCGTATAGAAGACATGTTCTAAGCCTTAGAACATGTCTTCTATCCACCGAGCGCAAGCCATGCCCCCTGTTATTTTTTTTATTAAAGATTTGGCAGCGAGTCAGATGCAGCCATCAAAAGAGCCACATCTGGCTCCCGAGCCATAGGTTCCCTACCCCTGGTCTAATGGGTCAGTTTTTGAATATGAGCATTTAAGAGTGTTTTTCTAATTCAAATAAACTCACATTTCAAATGCTTGCTTATTTATTAATAAGGAAAACTTGTTCAATTAAGAAAACTTGAATATTTTGAATTTGTGAGTTCACAAACTCGAAAAAAAATCCTAAGACTATGGCTCGACTTTGCCTAGGATAACTCCCATTGACTTCTACATAAACGTGCAAGCTTTTAGATGCCGAAGTTTTACATTAAACACACATCAAATTTTGCGAGTTTTAGTGCTAAAATGCTTGAATCGTAAAAATAAATAAATAAATAAACCGTTGATAAATCACCCCCTAAACCTTACCAAAAGTTCATTTAAAGGTAAACAGCACCTTTAAGTCATGGAAAAATCAAAATGGCAAGTAATTTCCAGTTGAATGGAAACAAACATGCAAAAAGAGGCAGTTTTTTACACAGTATTTCAAGCAGCCACTGGTTTTATGCCAGAATATCAGCACAATTCTTTTTACGGCTATGCCAGGGGGATCAGCAACATGTGGTTAACATTTTTAACACAGCATAATAAATAGGGCCATATGTGTTCAAAAGTGTCCTACATTAGACAAAACGATTGCAGTTTAAAGCTAAAAACAGTAAAAGGCAATACTAAGGAATAAAATGAACTTACAATAGTGTTTTCACACATTTTCAGTTTGCATGTATAGTACAGTACTGCAGTACTGCACATAAAATATGAAAATCATTTTCTTTCTGACAAACAGCAAAGGATCTGCTTGCATGTATGGCTGTAAAACATGTGTTTACACTATGTGATTTACTACATATTTGATAAATCTAACCGAAAAAGAGAAATGACATATAGTTTTATGGTTGGGAATCTGCTTTTAACACCGCGTTGAGGACTGTGCTGTTATCACAAACAGTATCATTCTGAGAGTACAAGGCCTAAAAATCTTCCAGTTATATACAGTAAATGTTAGTTATCCAGCTAGATTCATTGACTGACTGACTGATTGGCTGTGTAATCAGTGAATTTCTCTGTTCCTCTGCTCCAGTTATAGAGCAGTGAGTTAGACAAGAACCAACAATTTGTTTGCTAATGCTTACTACAAGGTCATCTAATTTGTTGTGCACTTTTATGCTGTAACAGAAAATACTTCTCTGAATGGAGCAGCAATTGACCATGTGCTGGAAACTATTTCAATTAGAACTGCTTTAATTAACTCTATGTTCCATAAAGATATCCTTCCATACAACCACTTAGATTGGAATAAAAATACTGAATAAGTGTCTGCAAAGCACTGCAGTTATATAGAAAATAAGGTCATCATAAATGGTGACTGACTCAAGTTCTATTTGTTTATTTATTTATATAGCACCAAAATTGTACAGTTCTTTACAAGGTGTGAACACAAACAGGGGTAAAGATGAATCAGTTCTTAAGGCTAGTGCCACATGGGGCAGATAGCACTACTTATGCATGCAGCGCTATACAGTAGAACAGTAAATTAAAAAGTGTTAGAGACAAGAGGAAGGTGGTTCCTGCCCTATAGAGTTTACATTGTAAGTTGGTGGGTAACCAAGGGGTAGGTAGACCAAGAAAAGTGCTTTAGTTTACTTTCGTAAAACAGAAGAAGTAGTAGGAGAGAGATAGAAACTTGCCCAGGGTGAGCAGAAGTGCTGCAGAGCCTGCAGGAAACTCCCCATGCTCGTGGCTGAAATGGGTGATTCACCTTTTGGTATGTTACAGTATGTCCTATTCCTTGCAACTTGCGCTTTATTGCTATTTTTTTTATAGTTTCTAAATTGTCTTCCTCTTTGGACTATTTTCAGCTTTCAAATGGGAGTCACTCACGACCCCCAACATCCAAAAAACTATTGTACTGTGAGCCTACAATTTTACTGTTGTTGTTAATTTTTGTTACACAAATTTTTGTTCATTACCTCAACTATTCATATACCAGTCTCTCATTCAAACCACTGCCTGGTTGCTAGGGGAAATATGACCCTAGCAACTGGATAGCTGTTGAAAACCTGTAGAACTGCAAACCAGAAACATAAATAAATGAAAAAAATTAAATAAATGAAGACCAACTGCAAATTGTCTCAGATGAAGACCAACCGCACATTGTCTCAGATGAAGACCAACCGCACATTGTCTCAGATGAAGACAATTACAAATTGTCTCAGAATATCTATGTCTACACCAACAGGCAGATTCAGTACAACATGTCACAGCCAGGTGAATGCAGAAAAACATTGAGGGGCCTATTTATTACGCTGTGTAAAAAAAACGGTGACAAAGTACATCACTTTTAAAAATAAGGTGTACTTATGAAGCAGTACAATGATTTTCAGCGATCGTGTGCCTCTGTGCAGAAATCTGGTGTAAATGGATGCAGCCATTTGAAACTGTTATGGGATGCCATTAAACCATGGCAGATTTTCTTGTTTTTTTTGTGCCTAAACTTAACTACCGATTGTTTTTTTTTCCATTGATCCCACATCAATGTCAATCAATCCCCTACTCTCCATGCCATCACTGGCTGCCGCATTGTCTCTTCTGTTGAGAGAAAATCCAAGATGGTCATGTGTTCCACTGTGGACTGCACGGCTATCTTTGATATTTTCACAGCTCAGTCTGAGGGCACAGAGAGGCAGCGGGTTGCAGTAGGGGATTAGAGCCTTACATATTGTACTAATACTCCTGCCAGGGTCAGACTGGCCTGCTGATAATATCCCGGTGGGGCCTGGTGCTGGTGGGCCCTCATATCCTGTTTTAATTTTCAGGCTAGCGACTTTGATTTAAATTAAAACCACTGACTTTCTCATTACTAGGTTCTGGCACGCTTCGTTGCGCTCTGCTCTGTACTCTCCAGCTGCCTGTGTGTGTACTTGTGAACTAGAGCCCTTGATAATTGTGGAAAAATTAAGTAGCTGGCTTATGGGCCCTTAAAGGAGAAGGAAAGGCAAAGTCACTTGGGGGTGCCAAAATGTTAGGCACCCCCAAGTGACTTTAATCGCTTACCTTCTACCCCGGGCTGGTGCCCCTGTACAGAGAGAACAGCACCAGCCCGGGGTAGCTGCCAGCGCTTCCTCCTTCCTAAAAGATCGTGTGCACATGCGCAGCAGAGTGAAAAGCCGAACTTTGAACAGAGAAGTCAGCTTTTCACTCTACTGCGCATGCGTTTTGTCCGGCTGCAGCGCGACTAGGAAGGAGGAAGCGCTCTCGACAGGTACCTCGGGCTGGTGCTGTTTTCTCCTAACAGGGGCACCAGCCCGGGGTACAAGGTAAGCGATTTAAGTCACTTGGGGGTGCCTAACATTTTGGCACCCCCAAGTGACTTAGCCTTTCCTTGTCCTTTAACGTCAGCTTGTCTGAATGGACTATGCTACCCTAGTGCGTCACTGAGTGACTTTTTTTTAATGGTATCAGCCAGTGTTCATTACAGAGTCTGATTGTGCTTTAATCACAGAAAAAGGTCTATAAAGAGGTCATAACTCTTATTTCTATTAATATGGGAGATAATAGTGACAATGAGAATAACCTAGAGAGACAATTAGGCACTGTACTTGTCACATATAGTGAAATGTGTCAGTAAGAAAATGCAGAGGTTAAGAAAGGGCACACAGAAGGCATGTACATTAATAAATGCAAGACATACTAGATTCACTTCTCATTAAATATATGAACACATTACTCCCTATTTCTTTGCAAGCTTGCTTGGGTTATGAATCACATTTAGATGCATTAAGCAGGTTTCTAGATACTGAGTCTCAAACTGGAGTTATAAAATCAGTCATATTAGCTGTCAGAGCATTGCTATTTTAAACAGGACTCCTGCACTGTATTGAATGTTTTGTAATTTAACACTTCTTTTTTGGTTTCTGTATAGAATAATACACCATCTAATATATATAATAGTTATACTGCAAACCAGAGCCCCTGAATTCTGTACTGACATTAGAAATATAAGCTTGGAATAGAGGGCAAGGGGGTAAATGTACTCCAAACTGGAGATTGAATGGATTGTGTTGTGAGTTTTTTTCTCCTGTTAAGATCTGCAATTTGGCCTGATATAATATCTGGATATATAATGCTGTAACAGTCTGAATATGTACTTATGTGCATTGCTGGGTTTATTGGTAAATGTATAATAAAAGCAAATCTGGTGCTGCATAAGCAAAAACAAATGGATGTGTGGCATTGCAGATGCAATATTAGGACGATTAGGCTGTCTTCTGCATTCCTATGTATTATATTCCCAAGTGTTGTTGTACAGATCCCACAAATATTTGAGTCTTAGCAAGTTTTTGCTTTCCTTCAGCATCTAATATTATTTTTATAGTGCATTCACTATATAAGTATATTTAGCAGTGCTGTACATAGAACTATCTAAAGTAATTGCTGACTAGTTGCTATTGGCAACTGCACTTAGTTCAGCATTTGGCCGAATCCCAGCAATTTCTGCAGGATCTTTGCTACCTAAAACCATTAGATAAACCTAATAGCATTGTTTTTACACACACCAGCACAGATTTATGTTGCAAAGAAGACAACCTGAATTTTATTTTCCATATATGTCTCGACTATGCCTGTTACATACTTTCGCCATACCCTATTACACCCCTGCCCATACCTCCCACAATTACAAATATTAGGGCACTATAAGAAATGTGTAACAAGATTCCAGATAATAGAACCATAGCCTGTAATATAACTGTCATTTTACTGCATAATTCTTAGGCATCCTTTTCCTATAATTATTTCCCCATGCTGACTTCACCAGCTGATGCATATCCTTTACAGCACCCTCTTTGCCTACAGCAATGGCAAAACCAGTTTAACTTATAATGAACTTCATATAGCTTTGAGGGATACATAGAGAAGATTCCTTGTGTGCCTTTGTAAATGCTGCATGTATATATTGCTCCTCATAGGGTATTAAATAAAGAACAGAACTGTGACAACTGTAACAATCCTGTCACACCATGCTTTGTGCCAGCGGAATAAGATTGCTGTTAAATGTTTTATCTGACCCTTTATTTAGGTCAGTGCCTGCACTTTAGAGAGTTGTGTCATTCTGCAGCTTTTATATTGCAGCAATATAAGAAGATTCTGGGAAGTGTAGTTCAGTTTGAGGAAATCTGGTCTGGAAATCTGGTTCTGAGAATACTTCTCAGAACCAAAATATATTAAGCACCCTTTGATAAGATAAAACATGCTCATTAATATTGAAGTGCATAATATGATTAAGAATATAGCTTCCTGCCCCAATTATAGCATAATTTACATGCACAATAGTAATAATAATAGCTTGAAACCTAGTAACTGGGAGACAGCATACTTTAGTAAGAAAAGGAAGCGTATGTAATCATATATATGTGAAAATCATAAATCACGTTTGTGTTTACAAATGATAAATTGTACAGCAATAAATAATTCCAAGCAAGAACAAAGTGCCTCATATGACTCCTCGCCGTTGTCAGTCCTAAAGCAAAGGCTGGAGCCACAGGATAGGGAGGAGGAGCCTCTTCCTCTCACCATCCTTTCTCCTCAGCCTCTCCTCCCTTGTCTGTCTCCCTGAGAGTAAAGCCGCAGCGTTCTGCAATAATCAGCTGCCTGTGAGGATTAACAGGACAAGTGAGGTGCCATGGGCCAGCTCTGCTGCTTCCCATTCTCTAGAGACGAAGAGAAAATCAGTAAGTGTTCACTGTGCCTTACATGGCTTACTGGGCTCTTGTGACACTTTACAGCACGTTTGGCACAAGCAATTGGCATTAGTGTAGGAAAAAAACACTGCTTATAGTGTGGGAGTTGGCAAATATATAGATATATATACATACAGTATATATATAGTATAAGCTCAGTGGCAGGCTTTTTCTTCTCCTTAGAATTATTGATATCTACTTATTAACTGTGCTTATCTGCTTTCCCTCTTTCCAGTTTTCTGGCAGCTTGTATCTTTTACCAGACAAGGTAACGCTATATGTGTTGTTAGGTGCACTAGAGCTGTGAATTTTGTAAACTTAGTTGTGTGTCGTGTGATAGTGCATAGTGGGACTGGAATCCTAGGGATGCACAGAATTGATTCAGATTGGGATTTGCCCAAATCCCAGCAATTTTTGACTGATTTTGATTCAGACAAACCTTAAGTGTTTAGCTGAACTCAATCCAAAACCCTTTATGTGACATTAAGCCTATTCATTGCAACATTGTATTTTAGGTGACACAGTTTTGGGGATTTTAATATCCAGATTAGGGTTTGGATTCAGTTTTGTATTTGGCAGGTTTGGTATTCGGCCAAATACAAATGTTAACGATTCGGTGCATGCCTATGTAATGCTGATTCTGTCCTGTTAATTTATGGAATTATCAATATTGTATTCTGATCCAGAGTGACTTTTAGCAGAATAGAATTGATAGCGCATAGTTACTTAGACCGTGCATTGTTTTTCTGCTGCCATATAAAATTTGTTCAATTCTATGTAAAATGATATGCTAGTTTATGATGAGACGCCAGGATAATTTCCACATTTGTTCCTATTACCTTCACAGAGATTTATGTGGATTGCTATAGGATCATAGCTGAGGTTAATGGCCTTTCCTTCACTGCTGCTGTTGAACAGTTTGTCACTTTAAAAACTATTGGATGCCGCTCAGAGGTTTTTAAAGAATACAAGTGGCCTTAAAATTCCTCTGTATCCAGGCCAAATAGCCAATTGTCTACATATGGTTTACATTTGTGCTTTTGTTCCTTGGAAAACTGGATTAGAAATGACAATATTTTGATAAGCAACATACATCTGTCAACCTCTTCTACAAAACATAGCAAACCTCTACAAATAATAGGAATCATTGCTGCCAGGTGGTATGATAATAAAGTCCCCACTTCAGGAACAGGGCAAATTAAATGAAAATACCTGTACGTCTCATCTTCCCCTTTTCATTCTGTGAAAAGTAAGTTCAGACACTGCACTCGTTTCAGGATATTTTTTGACAAAATAGTGACATATGGAGTAGAGAAAAAGATACTGGGAAAATTCCAAGATGTTGATTGTGGCTTTTGTCAGTTTACTGAGAAATTCTATTCAGTGTTGCATTGGTTGCTGGTCTGTTCCAATGCTGCGTGCCATTCTTTTTTAATTGCATTTTTTGAGCTAATTAACAGGGCCCTTTGGGAGTTACTAGTCCAAATGGCTGAAAACACTATTAAAAAGATACTTGGATAATAGAAGAAAAGGTTTCCATTAAGTCAGCACTGCTGTGCCCACTGTTGAGTTGTTAATGGCAGCAAGGGTTTGGAAAAAAATTACCTTACATTTTTTTAAGAGAAAGTATGTTACATTAGTAGTAAATTAGGATTACCTTAAAGAAGAGGGAAAGGTTGAAATAACTGTGGGGTACCAGAAAATAACTGACCAATACAGTCATGATGGATCACCATGCTTGTTTTACATGCAGTGATCCCAATATTAAGGAAAAGGTATTTCCAGGAGATTTGGTTTCTTGCAGATGTGAATATATTCTTCCTCTACTAACAGATTTTTTTTGTGCAGCATTTAGTCTTCATTTCCTATTCATTTTGGTGCATGTGTTTGTTATTTCCCCTTTTACTTCTGCCTTTCCCTCAACTGAAACTTTAAATGCTATCCATTTGGGTTGCTAGGGTCAGTTGCCCTAGCTGCCAGAAAGCAGAATGATTGTGAGATGTTTTTATTGCTATTACTGCTAGTTTTTTGGATCAAGCATTCTCATGTTCATCCTTCATTTGGTTACTAGAGTCGGTGAACCTCCTAGCAGCCACACAGTGGTTTAGATTCTTTAGAAAGAATCCATACAATGTAAAAAAAAAAATGAAAAAAGTTAAATAACTGCCAATAACAAAATGTATTAGTGAGGTGGAATTGGTATTACAGTCAAGGACATGTGCAGGTTTCTTTTGGGGGGTGGTCTGTGATTTTGTTTTTTTAGCTTCTTTGCCCCCTGGTGATATCACTGCACATATTCCAACACCTTTGGTGACATCTTCAGACATATCCTGTCCACATGGAGAGGGGATGGGTGTGGGTATATAAGGCCACATGTGGGACCCCTCTGGGTGCTCCAGTTTCCTCCACATTCCAAACACATACAGGCATGTTGAATTTTGCCCTAGTAAAGGAATTTTTTCTTACATTTCTCATATCCATAAGTATATCTTATTTCTCAATTTCTGTACTTTAATATCTCTTTTTGTGGAAGGTTCACTGTCTAATCTCGCAGGGAGATGCAAATTTAATTTGCTGTTGATGAATTGATTAGGTGACATTTATTACTGACACACTGGGTTTTTTTTAAGCATATTGATTTTAGGCTGTGTACAGCTAAAATCTGTTTTCTTGCTGAATCCAGACAGGACATACTAGAAGGGATACCCACATGGCTATCTATAACAATAATTATTATATTTATGTGCAGGTATTTCTTGTTCTGGTTCAGAATAGGAATATTGAGGACAAAGTGAGCAAAGCAGGCAGCATATTATGACCAACTGGTGTTAAGGCGGCCATACATGTACAGATCTGGTCATTTGGCGGAGTCACCAGAAAAGCTGATCTTTTACTGATATGTTCACTTGAGGTGATCACTTGGCCCTCAGGCCTACAGTTTGATCATAGTTACCACCAGTGCACCAAAGGACCGTATTGCCACGCAAAAGCTGTTCTCGTCTTCACAAATCGCCACGCCAAAGCTGCCAACCTCATTCTATAGTGCATTTATTATCAGCCTGTGGTTTTCAGGTGTCACTGAACTATGATTCCCTGCATCTGAATAACAGATGGTGGCTTTCATGTTGATGCTTGGAAGGGAAATAGTTCAGCAATATCTGAAGAGACACAGGTTTAAGAAACATGCTTTATTAATAAAAAATATTAATAGTACATTTAATGTTAGCATGTGTCAAAAACTGACAATTATGTCACTAAAAACACTTGATTAGGCAGATAACTTCATAAATCAGTGTGTATATTTATGTGTAACTGAATGCCATTTAAATATGGAAAAAAGTTAAAAAAGAATGTATATGATTAACAGTTTATTTATAACAGTGGCTTCAGATTAATTATCTGTGGAGTTCCACGTCTCTTGTTCTTTATTTTTAAAAGAGCTATTCCAACTATTTAGCCAATTTACTTAACAGCTCTTTGCTGTAACATATTTTAGACTTACAGTCCCTAGGGAGATGTTGAGATGTAAAGAGCAACTTCCAGTGCTAAGTACAAATTGTCTTTTTTCCAGCTGCTGCTTGAATTACAGCTCACTGCATCCCCACTTGGAATCTGTCCATTTGTAGATCCCTGGCTGCTGTAGATCACATGTAGTTTTTGAGTTTTTATCCCCAAACAAAGAATTTATGCAGGTCACCACAATCCCTTTAAAATAGGATACAAAAAAAAAAAACTTGGCCTGACCTTAACCTGCCGTCCGCCAACCCAAACGTACCCATGTTACCAGAGGGGGCAGGGTAGGTAGATGTGAGTATATAAATAAGCAATGGTGAATAATAGGAGATGGACAAATTCAGCCCACCAGCAGCGTGGGGCCGTGGACAAAATTCAACATGCCAACAGCATGGGGCCTTCTAAAAGAGTGTAGCACCAACCCAAACTGAATGACATGTGGGTAAACCTGCAGGTCTCCTAGGTTTTAGACTGGCCTGTGGAACATTATTTATTTTCTCCAAAGTGGCACATTCTCCAATAAAAAAAAATAAGTCCCAAAATCAAGTGTTCTCCTACTCCTTAACAAATAAGGCATTCTTCATCCTTTAATCACTAAAATTCACTGGAGTACTCCACCGGGAGAAAGAGAACAAAACGAGAAAAATATATATTGTGCCACAAGCTATATTATTTCTATTGGTAAATAACAGAGATGTCAATCCAGGGGAGGGGCACATCTGGGGTAAATGTGTTGCGCGAACTGATATTTTTTCAGCAAAGCCTGGAAATGCCATCAGCACAGATTGCCACAACTGAAAGTGACATCACAGTACATGCAAACACACACTTTTCTGAAGACGCTGGCTGCTTGCTGCACATGCACACAAGCTCACTGACATCACTAAATGCGTAAACACTTGCAAGCTCAGGTGAATGACTTAGGCAGGGGTGCCCAGACTTTGTCACCCCGTGATCTACTCTTGCCTTGTGACCTACGTCATAGGATCTACCACAGTTAAAATAGTGCAATTTCTATCATTTGGTGCAATAAGCAAGAAAAAGTATCAATCGATGTTTAACAAATACACTTAGCAATATATAAATGGAGCGCCATATTCACATTTAATGTCCGCATAACATTATTCACATAACTTCAAGTTTAATGTGAAAGGATTGTTGTAGTTATTACAGGTATGGGATCCGTTATCCGGAAACCCGATATCCAGAAAGCTCTGAATTACGGAAAGCCTGTCTCCCATAGACTCCATTAAAATCAAATAATTCAGATTTTTAAAATTGATTTCCTTTTTCTCTGTAAAAATAAAACAGTACCTTGTACTTGATCCCAACTAAGTTATAATCCTTGTTGGATTCAAAATAATACTATTGGGTTTAATAAATGTTTTATTGATTTTTTAGTAGACTTAAGGTATGGAGATCCAAATTACGGAAAGACCCCTTATCCAGAATACCCTTGGTCCCGAGCATTCTGGATAATGGGTCCTATACCTGTACTTCTCTTTTTCATTGCCCACTTTCTAGACTGCACACAAAAACATATATTGTGGGAACAAATATATACAGCGGCCCGGTGGGGACAATCTTCTATACTGGGATGAAACTACAAAGACAGATGACTTGAGCAGTCGCACTCAAAAGCTCCAGTATGCTGAGGGGAAAAAAGAAGTGGTGGGATGTCTTCCCACTGCATTCAACCTCAAGGTCTACCAGAAACTTTAAAGTGATCTTCTGGTAGACCGCAATCTACATTTTGGGCACCCCTGGCTTAAGGTAACAGTAGGGCTGGGGGAGGAGTTCAAAGTTGCATAACTGTTGTAGAACTGGAGGAGTTGACATGTGTAAAATAAGCTTGAACCTCCCCTAAAAAGAATTAAGGGGTTAAAAAATATGCATTAGTCACTGCACAAAGAGAACAGCTCTAAATAGTTTCCAAAAATAGAGTTCTGTGTATCAGCCTCTAACTGGCAAATTCCAGAGAGGCTGCAGTAAGATGCTAGTCATTATTGAATAGGCTGATGGGGGGCTGTTTGGACCTCTGTGTACTTGAAATGCCAGGGCCTTTTGAATGCCTGTCTGTGCCTATTACACAGCGCTCAAATAGAAAGAAAGAAATTAGTGAGCATCATAGGAGTAACCAGGTGAACATTGTAAAATTGAAGAGCCATGATTCATACCAGTTACAATAAATGATTATACTAATCCCCCTGGGCTCAAGTTTATTCCCCTCTTTTATAATTATGCACCATTGCTTAGCTTAAAAAATATTTCTTTATTTCAGTCCATTAAAAAATCTTAATACCCCATGCATGTAGCCTAGGCCTTTTTGGACACTAGAGGATATTTTGCACTGATGCCATGGATTTATTATGTATATGATATATGTTTGTTTTTCCCAAGGATTGGCCCTAAGTAGTGATGGGCGAAATGTTTCACCAGGCATGGATTCGTGGCGAATTTCCGCGTTTCGCCATTGGCGGATTGTTTCGCGAAACGGATGAAAAAATTCGCCGCACGTCCAAAAATTGTCGCGGGCGTAAAAAAAGAATTGTCACGGGCGTAAAAAAAGAATTGTCGCGGGCGTCAAAAGAATAGCCGCGCGACGAAATAATAGCCGCGCGACGAAATAATAGCCGCGGGCGACGAAACAATAGCCGCGTGACAAAATAATAGCCGCGGGCGACAAAACAATAGCCGCAGGCGACGAAATAATAGCCGCGGGCGACGAAAAAATAGCCGCGTGCCAAAATAATAGCCGCAGCCGACGAAACAATAGCCGCGCGACAAAATAATAGCTGCGGGCGACGAAACAATAGCCGCGCGACAAAATAATAGCCGCGGGCGACAAATTTTTTTTGTCGCACGACATTTTCGCCGTTTCGCGAATTTTTCGCCGTTTCGCGGATCTTTTTAAAGATTCGCGAATTTTTCGGCAAAACGGAACAGATTCGCTCATCACTAGCCCTAAGTAATTTTATTCCCCTCTTTTCTCTATTCCTTCTAATAGAAACCTTTTTTGTCTTAGTTATTGCCTTATTTCTTTTTCTTTCCTTACTTTAATGATATCAATGTAAACTCTGTGTGACACAATAAAACCTATTTATTATCATGTGTAAAATGAAATTTGCCAAAAAACTGTATGAAAGGTGTGTTCTATTTTACGCTGTCTAAACTTCAGATTTGATTTCATTATTTTATGCTATTTAACGTTATTTTAGTAAGTTCCTGAGGAAGTCACTCTGTATACACTGTATTTTAAGGGATGTTGTTGGTGTTTTTTACACCACATAATAAATCTGCCCAATGTGTAATTGGCCAAGACTAGCTACTTTTCATGTGATGTCACTTAAAACAACAATGGGAAAATAAAGAGTTAAAAAAATCAGTTCCTTATCCACATTTTTTCTTATCACATAATTTTATTTAACTACAACAGAACCTTTGTTTGATCGATAATTATTGCTTATTACAAGCAAAACCCTTTTGTAGAGTGCATAATGTGTATGTGGTAACCCTTTATAGAGTGGCATAATGATTAGTTACTGGTAGAACCAACAGAAATATAGCATATATACTCTTTTGGACAATACTATTCCAGAGCTCTGTGCTATATATTTTTCTTATTTGTTTAATTTCTTATGTTGGAGTACTCCAATGACATACTGTCTGAAACTTTCTCCTTTAAATTACTTTATTTTTAGCCACAGTTCGTCCCAGTCCTATGACTCATTACAACCAATTAGATTTACTTTACATTTGCAGCTTTAGTCTAGTTAGAACTGTTGTAGTGTTGTGGATTTTAACACACATTTATAAAGCTCCAGCATGTTCTGCAGCGATGTACAATAAATGAGTGTAATCAACGAACCTTTAGATTCCATAGAAAAAAAACAACCAATACAAGAGGTTAAATCTTTGTCTCATGTAGCAGTGAGCAAATCCCTCTGTAACAACTCACACTGTCCCTGCCTTGTGTTGGGTAGCGCACAACTAGTAATGTGTGGGTTGACCCACAGGGTTTGGATTAAAATAGCAACATTTTGTGGGTTAGGGTCGAATGCAAGGTGTTTTTTCTAACCTGCACTTCACTACACCCTATTGTTAGTTTTGTTTATTTCTGTGTATAGGTAGGGTTGCCTGCCCCCTTAAAGGAGAAGGAAAGGCTAAGTCACTTGGGGGTGCCAAAATGTTAGGCACCCCCAAGTGACTTTAATTGCTTACCTTGTACCCCGGGCTGGTGCCCCTGTTTGGAGAGAACTGCACCAGCCCGGGGTACCTGTAGCGAGCGCTTCCTTGTCCTACTTCGAGGCTTGCGCAGTAGAGTGAAAAGACGAACTTTAACAAAGAAGTCGGCTTTTCACTCTACTGCACATGCGCCGGACCAGGGATTTTGCCGACAGAAGAAACATGGAAAAAGGAAGTCCTTGCAACAGGTACCCCGGGCTGGTGTGGTTTTCTCCTAACGGGCACCAGTCCGGGTACAAGGTAAGCGATTAAAGTCACTTGGGGGTGCCTAACATTTTGGCACCCCCAAGTGACTTGGCCTTTCCTTCTCCTTTAAGCCACCAATCCGCCAAGAACCTTACCCATCATCATCCTATTTCTTCTTCCCCAATCCTCCACGTGTCATTTGTGACAACATAGTTCAACCACTTTTATCATTACCCTGCCCCTACTATGTCATGGACCTCCCCTTTTGTGCACTTTTAAACTTCAAAACAGTGACACCCATATTCTATTCCATGTCTGAGGCTAGTATAGCTGCTTTCAGACCAGATGATAGTTTCATCTTGCAATTACTTTACGCTTTAAAACATAAATCTCCACTGAAATAAAGCATAGTTTGGCCATAGTAAAAACAACAGTGTACATTTTGAGGCTATTTACCTTAGCAAGTTTAAGGGCTGAACTGATATTCAGCATGTGACACGAGCTAACAAGATAAAAATAATCATGGCAGGTCATTTTATTTTCCTACAACTGTTCCAAAGTTTCAGAGCTCTCCTGTTACCACCTTCAGTCCATATCTCTGTCCGCTGTTATTGGTACTGTCATCATGACATTTATGATGGTGTTTTTTGGAAATATTCCTTGCAAGCCTGTCTGTTGATTTATTTGTGGAACAGTGATTGCTAAGTTTCTCATTTGCAAACTAGGATCAGAAATTTTGGTAACTGCTCTTACTGTTAAGTATGTATAAAGCTTCATAATGCTGTACAGTATTCCACAGTGTTGCAGAAACAGCATGATGAAACATAAAATCTTTTTAAATTTATAAAGTAATCACAACAGAATTTGTCTAGGGTAATAAATATAGCATTACCCTACATATGCCAAACCCTTCCAACTGTTGATGATATGTATACTTGTTAAAATTTTGTAACCCATAGAGCTTAAACTACACCAGAGATTTTGTAGACTGGAGTTGGATCAACAAAAAACATCCTGCAACTTAGATGTTGTTGCATTGGTCAAAAAAATAATATAAATCTAATTTGTAAATTACAGTGGCTTGCAAAAGTATTCGGCCCCCTTGAACTTTTCCACATTTTGTCACATTACAGCCACAAACATGAATCAATTTTATTGGAATTCCACGTGAAAGACCAATACAAAGTGGTGAAGTGGAAGGAAAATCATACATGATTCCAAACATTTTTTATAAATAAATAACTGCAAAGTGGGGTGTGCGTAATTATTCAGCCCCCTGAGTCAATACTTTGTAGTACCCCCTTTTGCTGCAATTACAGCTGCCAGTCTTTTAGGGTATGTCTCTACCAGCTTTGCACATCTAGAGACTGAAATCCTTGCCCATTCTTCTTTGCAAAACAGCTCCAGCTCAGTCAGATTAGATGGACAGCGTTTGTGAACAGCAGTTTTCAGATCTGCCACAGATTCTCGATTGGATTTAGATCTGGACTTTGACTGGGCCATTCTAACACATGGATATGTTTTGTTTTAAACCATTCCATTGTTGCCCTGGCTTTATGTTTAGGGTCGTTGTCCTGCTGGAAGGTGAACCTCCGCCCCAGTCTCAAGTCTTTTGCAGACTCCAAGAGGTTTTCTTCCAAGATTGCCCTGTATTTGGCTCCATCCATCTTCCCATCAACTCTGACCAGCTTCCCTGTCCCTGCTGAAGAGAAGCACCCCCAGAGCATGATGCTGCCACCACCATATTTGACAGTGGGGATGGTGTGTTCAGAGTGATGTGCAGTGTTAGTTTTCCGCCACACATAGCGTTTTGCATTTTGGCCAAAAAGTTCCATTTTGGTCTCATCTGACCAGAGCACCTTCTTCCACATGTTTGCTGTGTCCCCCACATGGCTTGTGGCAAACTGCAAACGGGACTTCTTATGGTTTTCTGTTAACAATGGCTTTCTTCTTGCCACTCTTCCATAAAGGCCAACTTTGTGCAGTGCACGACTAATAGTTGTCCTATGGACAGATTCCCCCACCTGAGCTGTAGATCTCTGCAGCTCCCCCAGAGTCACCATGGGCCTCTTGGCTGCATTTCTGATCAGCGCTCTCCTTGTTCGGCCTGTGAGTTTAGGTGGACGGCCTTGTCTTGGTAGGTTTACAGTTGTGCCATACTCCTTCCATTTCTGAATGATCGCTTGAACAGTGCTCCGTGGGATGTTCAAGGCTTTGGAAATCTTTTTGTAGCCTAAGCCTGCTTTAAATTTCTCAATAACTTTATCCCTGACCTGTCTGGTGTGTTCTTTGGACTTCATGGTGTTGTTGCTCCCAATATTCTCTTAGACAACCTCTGAGGCCGTCACAGAGCAGCTGTATTTGTACTGACATTAGATTACACACAGGTGCACTCTATTTAGTCATTAGCACTCATCAGGCAATGTCTATGGGGAACTGACTGCACTCAGACCAAATGGGGCTGAATAATTAGGCACACCCCACTTTGCAGTTATTTATTTGTAAAAAATGTTTGGAATCATGTATGATTTTGGTTCCACTTCTCACGTGTACACCACTTTGTATTGGTCTTTCACGTGGAATTCCAATAAAATTGATTCATGTTTGTGGCTGTAATGTGACAAAATGTGGAAAAGTTCAAGGGGGCCGGATACTTTTGCAAGCCACTGTACATGGAAATTTCCTTTTTTCCAGTCGTGGCAAGGTCATTCAGGGCCTTGGTCCATGCTTCTTATATAGGGACCAGGGAGTCTTAGCAGTGGAGGATGATTACTCTCCTTGCATAAACAATATCTAAATAATAAACAGCTTTATAGGTTTTTCTAATGTATTGGGGTAAATCCACTGCTTGCAGACACAACCTGGGGTTAGATGTAAGTGCCCCCCTGAGTAATGTTCTCTGGTAATAAGTGCTAGTAAAGATATGGGATACCATATTTATCAACCTTTTATCAAGAAAGCTTTGAATTATGGAAAGGCCATCTCACATTATAATCAAGTAATTCAAAATTATTACAAATTATTTCCTTTTTCTTTAATAGTAAAACAGTACCACATCTAAAATGTTAATTTAAATAGAGTACTCTAGAGGCTGAAGCTTACCCTCTGGGGTTTTATAGCCCATGCAGTATAAAAGCGCAATGTGTTTCTTAGATTTTACAGATTTCATCCACATTGTATTTTCCATTTTTCATTGCTTTGGATTAAGAGCTTTTCCTGTGGGATTCTGTGAGAATACAGATGCAGTGCTGGCTATAAGAAATTATGTGAATCCCAGATCAAATTACCCCTAGGAATCGATTTTAGAAATTCTAACCATCTTGGTCGTCCAGAGAAACTATTGGGGACTGCAAATGCTGTATCTGTAAGACTTATTTATGAAAGTGTAAATGGCAAAATCATGTGCACATTCTTAAATGTAATTAACATTGGTACTGGCATTTAGCAAGGTGCTTGATTATGCTCATTTTCATGGAGCGGAGATAATGCCCAGTGTTTTTATTAATAAGGCCAGGAAGCCTAGAGAGGTGTTATTCAGTGGCCAAATAGTTTTTTCCTTACCAGGTTTGAAAGGAGAGAAAACAATGTGTAATGTTTAGAATGAACTGGTTGGAATTGCATAGTCTTTAGTTTCCTCTTCTGCACAAAAATAGGAAATGTTCATTTTCAGGGAATGCATGCCATACCATTATCATGGGGACATTGAAATAGATTCAAGATTATTGCTGCCCCCTCTTGTAGCTCTTTACGTGAAGAATAGACCTTTTTCTGGGTCATATCAGTCTGGGCTCAGGTACCCCTGTGGATAGTAAATGCAGGTGCAGCTTTGCTCCAGTGTATAACTTATGTCGACCAATGCACAATTATATTTAGTTGCTATAGAAAAGTAAGAATAATAAAACTCTTGATTCATTGCTAGGGATATTGCACTGACTCACCTAAATGAAGAGATTATTGGACCCTAAATGTTTGCATGAAACATGTCCAAGCATCTATGTTTCTGTGAACAGTAAAGATTTCCCTACTAGTCTTACCAACAATCATGCAGGACAGTTATACAGAGACTTAGGAGGAGTCAAGCTTGTGGATGCTTGTAGAAGATCTCTTTGTTTTTAAAGACATAGTATACTTTTCCTCCACAATGCAGCATTGTCCCTAGAATTTCAGTGTAAGCTTCTGTGTGCTTAACTGCATCTATCGCAGTTGCACGTGATGTACCAGCACGTATGCTATCTAGTGACCATGGGTTTTTTTGTGGAGGGGGTTACGGTTCAAAAGTTTCTAGTAACATTTACAGAGTGGAGATGGTGTCACTCCTGGAGCATCAGTGTTCAGAATTAGTATCAGTGTGTTCAGAATTAGCACTATTCTAGCATTATTCACTTGGTGTAGTAGTGGCTTTTGATGCAACCTGCTAGTGGAACAATCAAAGACAAGACTTAGCTAAGGTCTGGATACCCAGAGCCAGCTTGAGCAATGAAAACAAACAAGCGCACTATTTAAGTTTGAATTTGACAACAAAGTGACAACAGGGCGCCCGCAGACGTGGTGTCAAAACTACTGCACATGCATACGGAGAGCAAGAACATGCACAGACATTTGGCATGCAAGATGAGTACGGGGACTGGCGCGCCTGTGGAAAGAGCATGCGCCTGTCTCCCGGCACTCGTAACAGTGTCCTTACAAAGTTACTGTACCGTGAAAGGAAATTACCACTTTTCTAGGAAGTCGTGCAAGTCTTTATTTGCCTAATGAGACTGCAGTTTTTAATTTAGTTTTTTTTTTTAGTTGCTGGGGCAAACTGTCAAATCTACTTTGGGGCTTATTTATTAAAGGGTAAAAATGATTCACAGCTAATTAGTGTGTGTTAAAAAAGGTATCAAATGGAAAACTAATTTTTAATAACTATGCCTCTGTAAGTGGATACTCACAACAAACTCAGTAAATCATGCATTGTATCAATCCCAGCAGATAAAATACTTCTATCCTATGGATAACTGCAGGACATAACTTCAGTAGACACTAGCATGCACTCCAAATGATACTGGTATTCTGGGGGAAAACTTTATAGTGGTAAACATGGTTATTTACACCTAGCCAAAACCCTCAATGACTGCAGGATATTCATCTTTTTGTTCTTGATCCATTCTTACGCACTGAAAGATGAACTCTAGGGGGCAGATTTACTAATCCACGAATCCAAATGAGAAAAATTCGGATTGGAAAACGAACATTTTGAGACTTTTTCGTATTTTTTGTGATTTTTTCGTCGCCGTTACGACTTTTCTGTAAATTGTCGCGACTTTTTCATTGCCATTATGACTTTCGTGAATTGTCGCGACTTTTTCATTGCCATTATAACTTTCGCGAATTGTCGCAACTTTCGTATTGAGAGCTCGAAAAAGTCGCAAAGTACTGATCATTACGAAAAAAACGCATTCGGCCGCTTTTCGGACGTTCGTGGATTAGTAAATGTGCCCCTAGGTATTGTGTGTTTTTAGTTGTGGACATTAAAGGGGATCTATCATAAAAATTGGAATTTAATATAAGCTTCATCACATGGAAATTAGAAAGAATATAATAATTAGATATTAAATATAGTCAATTAAAAATTCTGTACCATTTACAAAATAAAGTTACTCTTCAACGGCAATCTTTAGCTATGCAGTAGGTGAAGTCAGGTTTTGATAGATAGTAAGTTGTAAAACATCCTTTGGGGGAGGGGTTGCATTTTCTGCCTAGAACAGTGATTCCCAACCAGTTGCTCACCAACCCCATGGATGTTGCTTTCAGTGTCCCCAAACCAGGTAGTTATTGTTGAATTTCTGACTTGGTGGCAAGTTTTGGTGAGTATGCTGATAGTGTGCATAGAGGCTACCTAATAGCCAATCTTAGCCCATATTTGGCACCTCCATTAATTTTTATGATGCTTGTGTTGCTCTCCAAGTCTTTTTACATTTGATTGTGGGTCACAAGTAAGAAAGGTTGGGGACCCCTGGCCTAGAACATGTATTAGAGCTCACTCTTTTAAAATAACTGGCTCAGATGGAAATCCTGTTTCTCTGCATTCAAGGTGTGTGCTAGAGCCAGTTATTTTGTTAGCTTTTGTTTGTGCTTGAGTTGGTTATTTAAGTTAGCTCTAGAACATCTGCTAGGAAAGGGAGCACCCCCTAAAAGACATATTAGACATACCTGTCAATCATAAACTGACCCAGACCTCAGCATGGAGACTGACAGGTTGCTGAGAGTGAAATACTGAGGAATAACTTGATTATTTCAAACAGTACAGAATATTGAACTTTGAATATTGAGATTTTTTTTATTAGTACCTTTATATTTTGACCCATGTGACTACATTTGAGTTTTTTGATCCAACACCATCCTACAAAATCTCCTGTGGAGTTTAGCCCTAATAGATTTACATCATGGGTACAATTGATTGTTCCAAATGAGGTAGACTTCACCATATATATCTGTTTCATTAGTGCATCCTTATAAAATCTGTCACTGTTGGTGCCCCTAAAGCATTTTCTTCTCAGAAACAAGGAATATGGAGCTCACTTTTATATTTATACAACTACCTGCCAAGCAGGGGTTTTCTTTGCACCACACCCTACTTATGTGCCTTTAAATTTAACAGGACACTATGGGTAGAGATAATTATGGCAAAACACATTACAAGCCTATGTATCGGAAAAGCTGAAAGAAATCTCTTTTCACGGTTTTGTAATAAATAATTGCCCAGTATTGCTTACTATAACAAAGTCCAAAACTTTGAATGTAATTTGTTATACAGCAGTGCCAGAGAGTAACAGAAAGCAGTTATTTAATCTCTAATGATAAAATCTCTTTGAAGGTGGCACAAACAGGAAACAATCATATTTACCAATGCAATCAGCCCATTCAGTGATCAATGGCACCCCTAGTAGAAGGTGCAGAGTGCAACTCAAAAGTACAAATTAAAAAAAAGGTAGGCTGAGAATCATCCCCAACATTGGAACCAGCCTGCTACCTTGCCTGCACCCGGAAGCATTGTATATGCCCTGTTACAAAATTGTAAACCGCCAATTGGCACAGGTGTTTTTTACCAAAATCCCCAAGTACGTTGGGTGCTCCCATCTTTTAACCCAATGCGAGAACAAATAAAAAGAACACAGAGAGATTTTGGGAACACTAATATGTATAAAAATTGAAAAAATGTCCCAGCACCTTGCCACCTGAGTTTGGCACTTTGCACCTTACCCCATTATTCATAAGAATAGGTTATGAGAAACTGTATTCTGTATTCTCTTAAATAGGAAAAAGACTGATAATTAATTACATTTCATAAGTTATTAGTTAACATGATATGAGGGAAATTAATCTTTCAATTTTAGCTTGTACAATTCATGAAACATGTTTCCTAAAGCTATAGTACATGTAGTGAACTGTTTGAAATTACTTGCTCATCATTCTTGGTAAATGTTCTTCCAAAGTAATTCCAGTGTATATGTAATTATTATTGGTTTACTTAAATCATACTGCTTGGTAGTATAGAAATCGCAACAATGTGGTGGTAAAAAGTAAGGTTTAAATGCTTACCCTTCTTGCTGCTTGTCCTTGATATAAATAATACCTGGCATTGTATGTAAGAATACTTACGTCCATTATTGGATTTAAAGTTTAGCATTAGACAGAATGCTAAAGAAACATTACACACCTACATTTGCCATAAACAATAAATACTGCTGAAAAAATATATAAAGATATAGGACTTGTTATCCAGAATGCTTGGGAACTGTGGTTATCCGTTAAGGGATCTTTCTGTAATGTGGAGTGCCATAGTTTGCCTGCTAAAAAATGAAAAAAATAAAAAGTTTACATATTATTTTAAAAAGTATACACAAAAGATCATTTTTGCAGATACAGCCAAAAAGGAGAGAGAGAGGGAATATTTCATTTTCTTGTACAGGTATCGGACCCCTTATCCGGAAACCCGTTATCCAGAAAGCTCCGAATTACGGAATGCCCGTCTCCCATAGACTCCATTTTAATCAAATAATTCAGAATTTTAAAACTGATTTCCTTTTTCTATGTAGAAATAAAACAGTACCTTGTAATTGATTCCAACTAAGATATAATTAATCCTTATTGGATGCAAAACAATCCTATTGGGTTTAATTAATGTTTTATTGATTTTTTATTAGACTTAAGGTATTGAGATCCAAATTACGGAAAGACCCCTTATCCGGAATACCCTTGGTCCCGAGCATTCTGGATAATGGGTCCTATACCTGTATGTGGTTAATACAATACAGTACTGCTTATGCAGCAATGCCTTGTTGGGTTCCCTTGGGTAAAAAATACAGTTTGAATTGTTGTGCTATGTACTTGGAATACTTCTGATATCTCACACAGATATTTCTGTAGGGATATACTGTATGTGGTCTGGTGGAATATGTGTACTGAATAGGTAAATATTGAGGTAGAGCTATACATACTACAGAGGAGCTATATATATAGCTGGTTTGGCATGCGTACTGAGGAAATTTCATATAGTTAACTGTAGGACAAGACTCACTGCTGTAGGGTTATACATCTGGTTGTTTAGATGTACATACTGAAGAAATCTATAGATATTGTTATAGGACTATACATACAGCTCTAAAGCTAAATGCAGTGCTAAAGGGCCACACATACTTTTGGTGGCAAATACATAATAGTCAAAAAAACTGTCTGCCAGTTTTTCAGATTACCTTTTCCTTCAACACATATTTTTGCCTCTTTTTCTTGTCCTTAACAAAGTGTATTTTTGTTGCTAAATTTACAATTACAGTGTCTAGAGCCTCTGTGTGTGCATGAATGAGAGGGGGTGGCAGTAACCATGGAGACGGGGCCTAGGGGTGCCCGTTTTGTAAATCCGGGCTTGGCTAACTTATATTGACCCTACATGCAAGTGCAGTAACACTACGGGGCACAAATAGTGCAATCATAACAAAACAAACCAAATAAATTAGCTCAATAAAATGTAAACTGTGAAGAATATATTTCCCACAGCTATTATCATCCTATCCTTGAGTTCTGTCGTTTGAGTACAGTTTATGCTTGTTTGTCCTTCATCATTGTTTGATAGGAGTAATTGCTTGTCAGTTTTCTAGATAACACTGTCCTCCAAATTTATATAACATCAAATAGAGGGAACATGGACTTCCAAAGATGCAGTATGTGGGAATGGAGTTAATGGCAGGCAGATATTATGTTCTATATGATGTCCTTGTTTAAAACAGTAAGGCTAATTTATGAATTGGTAATAAACTAGAGCTTGAGTATCCCATAGTAGTATCAGACGTTACCTTACATGGTCTAACATTTGTGCACTGATTAAAGTTAACTGGTTACAGTAGATTAGTTCGGGGCCAGAACTAGGGGTAAACAGAGAAGGCATATGCAATGGGGGGGGGGGGGGGGTTGGGGGGGTCTGGGCGCTAGGCGCATATCTTATTTTCCTGGCAACCTGAGTTCTGGACCTTCTGTACCCTTGCTCATTATGAAGCACAGACAGTAGTGGAAATCAGGGGGTAGTAGGAAGAAGTGTCATGGGTGATTAGGGTTATGGCGTGGCATTGGCACTTAAGTGCCTGATAAGTGCAAATAATATCTTTTGTCGTTACACTGTGGATAGTTTTTCATATCCTGGCTTTGGTAGTTTGTAAGAGGATGCAAGATAAAAAAAACACTATGACAAGCAGACCCATTTTATGACCCAAACCTGTCCGACCCACAGGTCTTGGGTGAACCTATGAATCACTAGTGTCTTGCCTGCAGCACTTTAATAAAATAATATATGGTCTTAATGGTCAGTTAGAAAGATTTAGCTAATAAAAAAAACTAAATTTGATTAACAAGAAATTAGTTTGACCTATTTAATTTCTCAGTGTCCTGAACTTCTCTTATAATATCTGTGTAGTGACAGATAATATTAATTGATGACGGAAGCGGCAAACCTTGAGAAAAATCAGAAAACAAACCAGAGAGTAATTTCCATTTATTCATGTTACTCTATGTGTAACATAAGGTACTAAAAGCTGTTGCTTACTTGCTTGCTTATAAATACATTTGGGTTATGCAGCCCAACAAACATCTGATCAGTGTTTTATAAAGCATGGCTTTCATCCAAAATAAGAACCCTTTTGTGCTGAAATTAGTGCTGAGTTTTTCTCAAATGATTTCTGCCTTATACCAACACAATCATTATTTTCAATAGAAAATGCTTTAGGTTTTTTCCCTTTGCAAAGTCATTTGTTTTGTTAATAACGTCATAAGTCACAGATGAATACCAGCACACTCTTAATTTGTTGTAGTCAAGTCTGATGTTTGAAATGTTGCAAAAGCAGCCACTTCGACACTGAATCTAGAAGCACCCTACTTTCTACTCACCCAGTCACCCTGGGATTTGCACTGCAAACTGTAGTTGAACACTGCCACTAAAAGCATTTAAAAGGGGAGCCATAGTGTCCATATTAAGCATTATTTTTCTCTGTAATAATAAAACAGGACCTTTTACTTTATCCTAAGTAAGCTGCATGTATTCACATTAGTGGCAAAACTATACTGTTGTAGGTTGTTTAATGCTTAAATGTTTTTAAGTCAAATTAAGGTAAGGTGATCAAAATTATGGAGAAACCTCTTATCCAGAATACCTCAGGAAATAGATCCCATACCTGTACCGGGTTATCATTTTTGCAATATTTCTGTCTTTAAAGGGCAGTTATACACTTATGCCTTCCTGTTGAATCATGCTTAAAATATCAGGATGTGTAATACTATGCATTCTGAAACAGTTTGATAGTAACACAAATATATCACACAGTTTTGTTTTTTGCTCTAGCTGGTAATTAACCAGGGTGTTCCTAAGGATACAGGCAGCATAGGGCAGGCAAGCAGAGTATGGCACACACAGGCAGAGTAGGGCAGGCAGAGTATGGCAGATACAGGCAGCATAGGGCAGGTAGATTATGGCACATAGGGGCAGCATAGGGCAGGCAAAGTATGGCACACACAGGCAGCATAGGGCAGGCAGAGTATGGCACACACAGGCAGTGCTCTGCCTGCCCTATGCTGCCCCTATGTGCCATAATCTACCTGCCCTATGCTGCCTGTATGTGCCATACTCTGCCTGCCCTACTCTGCCTGTGTGTGCCATACTCTGCCTGCCCTTAGCTGCCTGTGTGTGCCATGCTCTGTCTGCCCTATGCTGCCTGAGTGTGCCACACACAGTACATACAGTGACACAATGGCACTGTTCCTACAGTTTGAGGTGTGAAGAAGTGAACAATGTGGGTGATTATAGCCTGAGCCTGAGGTGTAAACCATGCAGTGGGTGAACAATACAGGTATTAAAAGGTGTAAACACTACAGGGGATTACATGTATACACAATACAGGGAGATTACAGCCTTTATATATTAATATATATTTAATGCACTTGACTGGAAGCCATTTAAATGCAGGATAGATCTCAGGGCCGTAATAGCCGTAATAACAGGTGGTCACCTGTTGACAAAGCAGGGGAAGGCTATAAAAACCTTGCTACTCTGCTTCCAGCTCACAATTTTCACTGTCCATAATGTGATCAAGAAATTAAAGTTAAGGGGAACTGGTTCTCAAAGTCACTCGGCTCATAGTAAGCCTCTTTATGGTCCCATTAACTCTAAACTTTAGGTAAGTTGAACAGTTTTGTATGGATATATCATTCTACCTTTACCCCTGTAAACATAACATTTGTGTGAATTAGAACAAAAATAGAAAAGACAGGAAGTGCTAATATTTAACAGAATATTTTCAATTCCAGTTATCTCTGTTAAGATTGGAAAGTCCTGCTTTGCAGTGATAAAATTTCAGTTAGATAAAGTGATGTTTAGGTTAGCCCAGGGCTTTAGCTGTTTATAACTGGGCATGGCCTACATTATGATTTTGTAGTCTAAACTGAGAAAGGTATGAAATAATCAAGTGCATGTATCAGTGAACTGTTTTCTGGAAAATGTAGTTAGGGAATATTCTCTTTCTTTTATAAATACAGTTTCAGGACATATGAAACACACTAAAGGGGTGTTAATCCTATAATTTCAGTGTTAAAGCCTCTGCTTCCATAACCATTAATAGTTACTACCAGTATAAGATACTGAGCTCCTGCTCTGGGATTGTGGGGTGCGAAATAAACAGAGCAAGGAAATTCTTTTTTGAAACAAATGGCATCCTGCAAATAAATGCTGTGCTGCTAAGAACTGACAGCAGGAAACTCATAAATCTATTAGATGAGCTATCTTGGCTGCTACACCTCTGTCTCAGCTGCACGGAAATGAGAAGGACAACACGCATGGTAAGACAAATTATACCCTGCCATACAGGGTTTCCTCTTCCATATATTTCACATATCAGGGACAAGATTGTGTGATTTAAACAGTAATGTTTGTAACCAAAATAGAACATATACAGCACAAATTCCAGCTAAACCTGACAATAACTACAAATCCTAATCATATCCTTGCAGAGCCTCAGTGACATTTGCAAATGGTCATATAAAGGGTTACCTAGAACTAATTCAGTGATCTTCCATGGAATAAACATAGTTTAACACATGCAGCAGAAGCAACACATGCTAACAGGCATCACCCATGGGGACATGTTACATAAACAAACACTTGCCAGTTTCACTTCCTTTAGGAAAAAATGCATTTTTCAGAAACAGAAACTACTTTTTGTCAAACAAAATGATTTGTATGTTATCACTATCTCATGTATCTGTACTATTTTTTTCAAATGTAATTTCTTTTTCATTACACTTTATATTATTCTAATACCTGCTGCCCATTACTTGTTTTTTTTTACCCCTTCCTTTTCACGCCTTCTCTACTGCTTATTTTAGTCCCTTAGAATCTTAGAATACATATATATATTAATAAGAGAGGTCTATACAAATCAAATCAGTGTAAAATACCTAATTCTGAAATCAAATGATATTTTTAAAGCTGTAAATTCTTCCAGTACACTGCTAGAAATGGGCCTACATTGTGTGTTTACTGTGTGGCCTATTGGATAAATGAGGGAATAATGTGATATTTAGATACATACTTGTATGCCAGATTGTAAAGATCTAGGCCAGGGGTCCTCAGACTATGCCCTGGGGGCCCAATACAGCCCCCCAAGGTAATTTTACCGGCTCTTAGCCCCAGCACATCATGTTACTACGTGCCACTATCCTACACTTTTGACGCAGTGTCCTTAGCATCCGCCGGTGTGACACGGTGACATGACGCGTTGGGGCCGAGGACCACAGTGAGGCAGACAGGCAGTAGCCAGGGGTGAGGACGGAGCAGGGGCGGGGGAACCGTGAACTGGCCTCCTGTTTAAAAAGTTTGAGGACCCCTGATCTAGGTTACCACTAGCAGTAAATCAAATTCTTTATTTTATAACTTGTAGTAGCTAATTTGAAGATAACTGGTTGGTCTTGATGACTGTACTGATGCAATTTAGAACCAATGTTAGTAAATCAGGACCCTGGACTTTTACTAGAGTTGCCATACGTCCAGTAAAAATGTTGCTTGATGCCAATGTTATTAATAGGGAAAACAATACAAATATATTGGCTATTTTTTCTAGAATATGTGGCAATTCTATATTTTACCTAAGAGAAAATAGACACCCAGAAGCCAAAATTTGCAACCAGGCTCCCACCCCTAGAACTACCTGCTGATTTCATCGCCACTGGCCTCTGGGTGTCTAGTTATAGTAAGTTAGAAACCTACAGCTACTTCCTTAACTGGTTATGTTGTAAAGGAAGATGTATGTTGATTCGTCAAAATGTGTTGGGGTCTTTTAAATATCTAGACACAAATGGGGTGGGCCCATGATATAAAGGCGTAGGGCCAGTGATATTTGGTAGCACATCGGTGCCATTTGGGGTGGGGTAGTGACATTGGCAGTGGGATTGTGATATTAAAGGCAGGGTTTTGATATCACATGCTGCAAGATTTAATGTGATTTGTCAGCTTTTACAACCTGTACAAACTGGGCAGTAGGTTTTGAACCAGACAGGTGGCAACCCTACATTTACATGTTCGATTGTGTCTGATTTAATCAGGTTTCAACAGTGATACACATCATATGTGGCCATCTTTGCTAAGAATTCATTTTCTGTACACAGAATAAATAATTCAATAAAAGGCCCAAAAAAGCTTTGCCCAGGGCTTATCATCAGGCATATCCAGTAGCACACTGAAGATGCAAGCCGTGAAAAAATTGTGTTTTATTTGCCCAAGTACATATAAACAAGCAAAGAGCAACGTTTCGGGACCCTCCGGACCCTTTCTCAAGCGGAGAAAGGAGGGTCCCGAAACGTTGCTCTTTGCTTGTTTATATGTACTTGGGCAAATAAAACACAATTTTTTCACGGCTTGCATCTTCAGTGTGCTACTGGATTTTTTTGCTGTTGGATATTGACCCCCATGCAAGATGAGGTTCTTCCAGTATTTGCACCTGATACCCGCTTGGGTAAGTTAACAGAGGGTTGAGCTCCCCAATACTGCTATTGCTATCATCAGGCATATCAACTGCAATTATTTTAACTAATCAGCTCCCAGAAATGGCAGACACCCCACTGTAATCAGCTAGACAATCTGACCTATTTTTTTAAATAGGCATTAAAAGAGGCATTTATAACATTACAGTGCAGTTCATCTTTGCAGGATAACAGTCTTAAAATCAGAATCATAGTAACATAGTAAGTTGGGTTGAAAAAAAGGCATACACCCATCATGTTCAACCATAATGCCTATATATAACCTGCGTAACTTCTAGTTGATCCAGAGGAAGGCAAAAAACCCCATCTGAAGCCTCTCTAATTTGATGCAGAGGGGGAAAAATTCCTTCCTGACTCCAAGATGGCAATCGGACCAGTCCCTGGGGCAACTTGTACTAAGAGCTATCTCCCATAATCCTGTATTCCCTCACTTGCTAAAAAGCCACCCAACCCCTTCTTGAAGCTATACAATGTACTAATAATCTACTTAGTTAACGTCACTAATGGGCAATAATTCTTAAAAAGCTGACATCACCTTACACTGTATTTTGTCTTGAATGCCTGTTTGATTACAAGTTTTGCAGTTTCTGTAGGTAGGCCTTATGCCAGTACTATGTTTTAAGCAATTGGACTAGTAAATTGATATTTGAAAATTAACTGTGTAATTTTCTACTTCACATTTTGGATTGTATTGAACAGTGTTAGTTACTAGTGATGAGTGAAACTGCCCTGTTTCACCCAAAAATTTGCAAAACTTCGGAAAAATTCATAAACATTTTGCTAAATGTATTGGATACAATGAGAGGAATTCACAAAAGTGGAGATATACCTTTTTTGGAGTAACATGTTACATATAACCCCACTGCCTCCCTTATACTCATCCTTCCACTCCTCACTCCAGGAACACCAGGAATACACTAACTAAAACTTAACCCATGCTATTTACCTAGAGATTGACAAAAGGTTCATGTGTCAAGTTCTGATTAGTCAATGACCATTAGGTTATTTTATGGAGTTGGCCATGGATTCCTGAGGCAGGTTGGACAATGGAATTTGGAAAAGTACAGTTGAGGACAAAAGGGTTTGACTTTCCAACTACCTTTGGTCAAAGGGGTGGAGACTTAGGGGCATATTTATTATGCTGTGTAAAACAAACTTGCCAAAAAAATGGTGTAAAAAGCTGTGTAAAATAACCGGGAAGATCGCCATCCAAACGCCAGATTTTACGCCGTTATTTTATGTTAGTTCCAGCAGAAGAAAAAATGCGTAAAACTTTTACACCGGTTTTTACACGGCAAAGCCTGGTGATGTTCTTGCTGTTTTTTACACAGCATCATAAATATTCCCCTTAGTAATTGTGTGCTAAATAGGATGTGTTTCAAGCTTGCATGTGTTGTAACCTGATTGTATCTAATATGTAAATTACACAACATTCTTAATTACCCAAGTCGCAATCTATATATATATATATATATAAAATACAGCATATTCTATTTAATAGAAATGTGACGCACGCAAGTCTCCCTGAGTTAACAGACCTGGGCATGTTGGTGGGTAGGCCAGATTGCTGTGAACCAGTTATCAGTGGCAGTAGAGATGTAGTGCAGGGGGTGGGCTCTTGATTCACTTCTTCCCATGAGCCTCCAAATATACTAGTCTGACACTGTGTGCGTGTTCCTAGTTGAAATCTATGTTGGCATTTCAAGATCCCAAATGTAGTTTGGAATAAAGACATATTTACCCATTTTGGATTTGGTTTCCTGGGGTTCACCTACTATTAGAGGATTGTAGGCTTTGGAATCTGAAGTTCAGTATGCTGATGTCTGTGGTGCTGCTTTGAAATGTTGGTAGTGTACTGAGTTTGTGACACACATAAGTCAGAAATGTCCATAAAACTATACATATTTGGTATTAGCACATTTATGAAAGTCCAGATTTCTAAAGCAGTTGTATTTGCACGTATGGAATATTTTTTTTTATATATATATCCCTATGTCATTCAAAATAGCAATATTTTCTTTTTTTTTATATTTAGATGGAATTACACACAAATTTAGAAAATAAAAATAGAAATCCCAGCTTGTCCTGATTAACCTGATGTATAGTTTTCCTAGGCAAACTAAAATTACCCTTCAGGAAATTCCCCTAAAGTGAAATGACAAGTAAATGAAATGCAAAGCCCTGCTGGCAATATCATTATTACAAGGCACATGTAGATGTGGGACTTGGTTTGATGGCAGACCGACAGATTTAATAAGGCCTATTAATACCTATTTAAGACCTATTTAATAAGAAAGATTTATAAAAAAAAAAAAAAAGTTGATAAATGTAATTGAAAAGAGAAAATCTTAAAACTGTCTGTTTAAAGGACAAAATTGGAGATAGTGGTTTGTGAATAAAGCTGAAAATCCAACATATCTATCTCCACTTTTGTGAATTTCCTGATGTGTTTTTCCACCACAAAATGCATTGGAGTCAATTGCCGTTTTTTTTCATATTTCTTCTCACACCAAATGCATTGGAGTTAGTGGGCATTTTTCTCCCATTTTTTCTTGAGATTTTTCTCCCAGCAAAGAAAAACACATGGTGAAATTCTAGTGCAGATTCACAAACATTTTTGCCACTCCCAAAAATAGATAATTTCACTTCAAATCTGTATTAAGGTATAACTTCTCTCATTTCTACTAGTCATAATTGATAAAGGGCCTTTGGAGCTGTGAATAGAACACACTTTTTTTAGTTTAGTTCAACAGTGTCTTTGTTCACCTATTTCTTCCATTTCTGGTTTGAGTGTTGTGCCTGGACAGAGCACACAGGGAGATCTAGTGCACAGCCTGGTCTGTAAGGTTGTGGATCATTTTTCACAACTGGATTTGTTATTCAGTAAAATGAGGTCATTGGTTAAGGGTCTAAATATATTCACAGCATATTGTATATGGATAACAGGGTGATAATCTTGTGTTACAGGCTACTCACACTGATTTATTATGGGAGATAATTCCAAGAATTTTGTTGCTGGTTGTTTTACTCTGGGAAAAATCCATGCCATGGCCTTCAGCAGATAATAACATATAATGAATGTAAGCAATAAAGGGAACAATTTTATTTACTTGCTTGGTTCATTTTTTTCCCCTCATTATTCTGTTGCTACCATCTATAACCCATCATCAATTACCTGTTCTGTACAACCTCCTCTTGCCACTCTTTTCCTTGTTAGTCATAACATGTTCTTAGGTTCAAGGAAAGAAAAAGCTGTATATGATGTTGATGAGAAAACAGACATAATACAGTCTGATAAAATACTAGCAAAGGACAATTAAAAATACATATCCATTATAACATTCTGTATGTTTCTACAGATATAGGAGAATCCATTTAGCTGTTAAAACATTTTATTTTTACTCATCATTCACATTATTTTGTCTGCTATATGGCCTAATGCTAAGGTAACTTATAGTACATAATTTAGAATTGATATATTTGGGAAATTACACACCATGACAAGGTGCATTATTGTTTTTCTTTCTGTAGTAACATAATATAAGGTCATGACACCCATGATCGGAGGTGCAGGGGATGCGATTGCACCTGGGCCAACTGGAAAAGCAGTGGCACAATAACAAAGGTGACTAAGCATGCATGCATCTAAGATGGGGTCCATGTGCAAATCCTGAACCTGGGTCCGTGCAACCCTAGTTATGCCACTGCATGAGACGTGTTACTGTGGCAGGGCAACATCAATTTTATTGTTCGTCCATTACTCCAAAGTTTTCTACAGGCCTAGTCACCTATAGTAACCAATCAGCACATAGTCTTTACTGGCTTCCTGTTAAAAAGCAAACATCTTGTAGGTTGCTATGTCTTATCTCGACTCTCCCCCCCATTACTTGTTCTAGACTCCAGTATGTTGGCCAACTCCAAGAAAAGCATCACAGCTATTGTTCCTCATTGCATTGTTAACTGTTTAGAAGGATGCCCTGGTAAATAAAATCAGTACTTCATATAGCAGCATCTAATTTCTGTAATATTCCTAAAAACTTATATTTTAGAGCATAACTATGAAAGATGTATCCATCAAAGAGACTTGATTCACCTTTGGCGCAGAGATGTAAAGACAGGAGTGCAGTTCACTGAAGAAATCATGTAAAAGATTTTTTAAGAGTTCATTCATGCAGCACCGAATTTCTTATTCGCTGCTGCCCTCCCAGCGCATGCGCATTCACAACACTTCCCCCCCGCAAGCGTGCTTGTGCATTCGACGGAGCAGTGGGGAGAGGTTCCCATTGCTCCATGTGGGAATAAAATTTTGGTGCGGCAGGGCGACATGCCGCCCCTAAATTTGTGCCACCCTAGGCCCGGGCCTGCATTCATGACTAAAAGTGCAGTGTGCAAAGTGCAATTTTGGATGCAATTCTTTGTGTTTTTTACAATTAAATGTTGTTTGCCACAATTCCTGTGTAGTGCAGTGCGGCTGTGTGCGGATTGTTGCTCAGCACAATTGCATGCAATTGAGTTTGCTTTTTGATGCAAATCAAAAAAGTTACAGTTGCACTCAAAATTATCTGACTTACGATGCCGTTATTTGCAGTGCTCTGAGTCAAAATTAAATTTTTACATTATTTTCTAGGCGCAAGTGTGCTGTGCTGTCCAACAGTGGGCACCCTGGAATAACCATAGTTACATCGGGTTGAAAAAAGACCAGAGTCCATCAAGTTCAACCCTTTCAAGTAAATCCAGCACACACAACCTTTACTTACCAATCTATACTATAACATACATAAAATATAAATACAACCACTAATACTAACTGTAGATATTAGTATCACAATAGCCTTGGATATTGTGCTTGTTCAAGAACTCATCCAGGCCCCTCTTAAAGGCATTAACAGAGTCTGCCATTACCACATCTCTAGGAAGGGCTTTCCATAACCTCACTGCCCTCACCGCGAAAAACCCACCTACGCTGCTTCAAATGGAAGTTCCGTTCCTCTAATCTAAAGGATTGGCCTCTGGTGCGTTGATCGCTTTTATAGGAAAAAAGAACATCCCCTATCTGCCTATAATCCCCTCTAATGTACTTGTACAGAGTAATCATGTCCCCTCGCAAGCGTCTCTTTTCCTTAGAACCATCACCTTCGAGGTGGTAGTAGCTCCAGGGTTCCCCTCTGTCGGTTGGCGCATTAACTAGCAATTAATCCAAGAAGATACAATGAACTGTGACACAAATACAGGCAGGTGCATCTTTAGGCAAGTTTATGCTACTTAATGAATCGTACCAATACACACAACTGCATCTGGTTCTGTAAAAAAATATCCAAATGGGGCAATTTAAATATTCAGTTAATTGTGTTTAAAGGTAAAATAAATATGAAAATCACATAAAATTGCAAGTTATAATTACTTAATGTGACGATAACATAATTATATTCAAGTTTTACGAATTATTTTTATTGTTAACAGATTTTAATTTTCCTACTAAAATGTCAAAGAAATCTTAATTTCCCTTTAAAACATCTCTGCTGTGAAAACAATGAAGCCAAATTGAACTATAATTAGATAGCCAACAGCTGGAACATTTCCAAGTCAGGGCATAAATAACAGTGCTTGACTTAGAGATAAGTGCATCCCACTTAAAATCCTTAGTGATAAATGTAACTAGCAATGAATGTATAAATGTGACTGGAATAGAAACAGGGCACTATTTACATTTCAGTTCTCAAAAGAAATAAAGTGTTCGACCTTTAGCAAATAATATATCTGCATATTTGGCTCTCATCACTTACACAGAGAATTCTGCAGCCTCCAATTCTTACTAAGGAAATATAATTGCTCATTATGATTTTAAATGAATGAATGTGTAAAAACCAGTATAGTTAGCCATGGAACAGTGGCAGAGTTTCCATTCTTTGGTGTTCAAACCCAAGCCCAGTTACACATATCACAGTTTGGAACATTTTATATATAGTTTTATGTTAGCATTAAAGACAGATTGTCTCCCGAGTATATATATATATTTATATACCAAATCAAACACAACCAGACCAAGGGTCTTGTGGTCCAAACAAAAATTAGTGTATTATAAGTGCATGTACAACCAACGTTTCGGTCCCTTTTGGGACCTTTTTCAAGGTTTATTTATATATATATATATATATATATATATATATATATATATATGAGCAGGAAACTTATAAAAGAGCCAATTTATTATGTTTCTTATATTTTTGCAGTCATATCTAACTGAAGGTATAAGTGCTTGTTTTTTTTTATAGCTCATGAATGTCAGTATATATTGATTAAAAAGAGAAGAACAAAACACTAGTGGAAACTATGGCCTCAACAGTACATGAAAATCCTTTTAAAAACTTTGAATTAAACATTTCTAGGAAGAATTTTTCATTTTAAATAAAACAGGCAAACTTGAATCGTTCTGGATTCATGCACTCTCTGGATCACTGCAGTCACATGTAACTAGAGCCAAAAGTACTTGGCATACAAATGTGTAAAAATTACGCCTTCCAGAATCCTCACCTTCTGTAAACAGTACAAAACAAAGAACTATTTTAAAACCATTCAGCGCCATAACTTTGTTTTGCAGAATAATGAATACAGAGACTTAGATTTCCATATTCCCTTAAATTTAGACAATATAAAGAAAAAACAATAGGTTACCTGAAAGCAGTTCTAATGTGTAGCGCTGGCTCCTTCTGAAAGCTCAGGATTAGGCACAACACACTGAGATGGCTGCCTAAAAACCAACAATACAACTAAAAAAAATAAATTTGGGGGCGTGGCCTGACCACCGATGTGAGCGCACGTACTTGTTAGAGCTCCGCACTAGACCCTGCAAATATCCTGACATAACCCGCTAATAACCCTTCGCAACGGAGTCAGAACCTCTCGAGAAGCAGCCGTTACCCCAGAGAGTGCAGATGGGGCAACACAAGGCACACAAGCGAGCCTCAGAGGCAGCCGCCCGACTTGAGAAATATGCCCGGGAAACAAACCAAAATGGCGCCGACTCGGAACAGGCCGCAAACAGCTCCGACCAAGCCGTGAGTACCGCTGAGGGCGCTACACCTGCACGCACAAACAGCACACCTGGGGCAACCTCGCACAGCGCGGAGCCCACTCTGCACGATATAATGTCAGAAATAAGAGCCGCCAACAGCTCCTGCACATCGCTTATAAATGCTAAAACAGACGAGATCAAAATAGACCTCTCTATCATAAAAGCAGACCTGCAAAAGCTGCGCGAACGCACCACTGCAGTGGAGTCCCGTGTCAGCAACCTGGAGGACACATGCAGAGACCTGCCTAACCAGTATAGGAACCTACAGAAACAACTCGCAGACTGTCTGACCAAAAATGATGATCTCGAGAACCGGCTGAGGCGCAGCAACCTGCGGTTTGTGGGCATTCCCGAGCGAGCGGAGGGCAACACCCCAGAACTGTTCCTGGAAACCTGGCTTAAGGATACCTTTGGCGCTGCGCAACTCTCAAGTATGTTCTCCATTGAACGGGCACACAGAGTCCCAACCAGGCAATCACCTCCAGGGGCGCCCCCGAGACCCTTAATCGCCAAACTACTAAACGCCCGGGACCGCGACAAGATCCTCTCTTTGGCCAGAACGCAAGGCCCTTTACGCCTTCAAGCGTCCACCATCTCCATCTTTGCCGACTACTCCATGGAAGTCCAGAGACAACGAGCAGGCTTCCAAAGCTGCAAGGCCAGACTGCGAGAGGCCGGTCTCCCCTATGCAATGCTCTACCCTGCCCGACTCCGGGTGCAAGCTGAAGGCCGCTTTACCTTCTTTACAACGCCACAGGAGCTCAGCACATGGCTGGATGCTAGAGGAGTGCATCCCTAATGGCCCTTGAACGATCGGCCCAACGACACCCCTGCTGAGGTTCACCTCTCAACCCTGCGCCGGACCAGGTTGTCATATAAAGCGGGTTACACACCCGGCCATAGTAAGGGCACAGCGAGCCTAACTGTTTGCATTTTGCTTAAGCAGTTGCTTTAAGCTTTACCACACTAGTTTCTTTTACTTAAAGCTTAACGGAGTGGCTTGACCCACCCCAATACTGATCAGAGTTAAAGTGTTAGTTATGGGACAAGTTCTACCCAAAGTTGGGAACCGGGTGGAAGGGGAGGGGGGCAAGTTTATGGGAAAATTTACCTTATGTGTTAATTCTCAATATGAATGTCGGTATAATGTCAATATGCATTTCTATCTATGGTATTATGCAGTGTATGTAAGTAGGGATACCCTTAATTACCTACCTAACCCTAAATCATGGCGATTAGGCTGACAAGCTGGAATGTGAGAGGCCTCAACTGTCCAATCAAGCGTAGATTAGTATTAGACTTCCTCAAAAGACACTCTACCTCAATAGCCTTCCTCCAGGAAACGCACCTGACAGGCTCCAAAATTTTAGCTCTTAAGCGCCCGTGGGTGGGATGGGCATACCATGCCACCTACTCCACACATTCCTCGGGGGTGTCCATCCTCATAGGCAAATCTGTCCCCTTCAGGTTCGACAATGTCAGGACTGACCCTAAAGGCAGATTTATATTTCTACATTGCTACTTTTATTCTTGTGAAATACTCCTAGCCAACATTTACATTCCCCCTCCGTTTGACGGAGAGGTAATTCAAGCCTTGGCGGACCAGTTAGCCCTGTACCCGAGAGCACTAACGTTGATAGCCGGAGACTTCAACGAAGTCCTGCTCCCTGAACTGGACAGACTCTGGAAGCACCCTACAAGGGCTCCCCCCAAGAGCACCCAGCTCTCTAGACTAATGACCTCTTTAGCCTTAATAGACCCATGGAGAGAAACTCACCCCAGGGTACTTCAGTATTCATGCTTTACCTCTGCCCGCTTAGCGTTATCCAGAATAGACATGGCCTTTATTAACACAACCGCAATTCCATATGTGGTCGAAACAAACTACCTCCCCCGTGGTATCTCGGACCATGCCCCACTCCAGCTCAAACTTGTGCTCCCACACAAGATTAAACGCCCACGCCCCTCCATAAACCCAGTATGGCTAAACATCCTAGACAACTCCAAAACAGTAGATGACTACATAAATGACTTTACAACATTGAACCAAACAGCGGATTGCATACTCCCCTTCTGGGACTCCTTGAAATCCTACATAAGGAGTGCTATATCTGCCGAAATAGTGGCTTACAAAAGTCAGGCACAAAAAGCCACACAAGCCCTCGAGTCTCAACTTTCACACCTAGACGCAGTAGCTGCTGCCTCCCCCTCTCCGGAGAACCTTAAACTTCTTAATGAAGCACAAATTAACTACACACAAACTATCAAGCAAAAAGCACTGAATAAGCTATACTTTACCAAAACAAATATATATGAGCAGGGCGAGAGGGCAGGGAGAATGCTCGCCCACCTGGCCAAAGCTCACACTACTCCCCCCCCAGTCCCAGTACTTAGAGACCCCTCAGGCAACCTACACACAGACCCCCAGGCGGTCCAAGATATGCTGGTCTCGTTCTACACGGACCTATACAAAACCAAACTGACAGCCCTGGAGCCTGAAATTAACTCCTTCCTTGCCCCACTCGCTCTCCCGACACTGTCCCAAGAGTACAGCGAGTACTTAGATTCTGAACTCACCGAGATAGAGGTACAAGAGGCCGTAAATTCCTTCCCACTGGGTAAAGCCGCGGGGGCAGATGGTCTCCCTATAGAAATATACAAGAGGCACTCTAAGATACTAACCCCATTACTGCTTAAGCTATTCAAAGAAGCACTCCAACTGGGCCAATTTCCTGAATCTCTGTATGAAGCGGCAATTGTTCTCCTCCCCAAACAGGGCAAAGATCCACAGCTGTGCGAATCCTTCAGGCCAATCTCTCTTCTCACAGCTGACGTAAAAATTTTCGCCAAAGTATTAGCCCGTAGACTGAGTAAAGTGATCACTAAAATAATTCACCCCGATCAGATAGGATTTATTCCGGCAAAAACTGCAGCTCTGAATACCAGACGGCTGTACCTAAACTTAGCTCACTCCCCCACAGGTCCGGGAAACAGGGCCATTGCAGCCCTGGACATCACCAAGGCATTCGACACCGTTGAATGGCCCTACCTATGGCAAGTGCTCACTCACTTTGGGTTTGGTGCAAAATTTATCCAAATGATACAACTCCTTTACAAATACCCCACGGCCAGCATCCGCATTAACTCCCTTACTACCCCTGCCTTTGCCCTAACTAGGGGGACAAGGCAAGGATGCCCGCTGTCGCCCCTCCTTTTTGCCATAGCCATAGAGCCCTTTGCGCAGGCAGTACGGGCACACCCCCAGATCAAGGGCTTTGAATACCCAGGCTTTACTGAAAAAGTACAATTATATGCCGATGATACTCTAGTATACTTAGGGGATAGAGGTCCCTCTCTGAAGGCACTGATTGAACTAACCCAAGGGTTTGGAAAGATCTCAGGGCTGCAAACAAGCGCCACTAAATCGGTACTGTTCTTAGTGGACAAACAACAACCCAACGAACCCCTTGATCTTTGCCCACTGCAGATTTCTAACAAGTTCACATACCTGGGCATACAGATAGCCCTTCCGATCTCACAATACCATAACCTCAATATAGAGACCCTTTTCCAGTGGGCGCAACACAAATTTAGAACCTGGGAAGCCTTGCCAGTAGGTCCAGCAGGGAGAATCCAACTAATCAAAATGTTTTTGCTACCAAAGGTTCTCTATGCGCTTTGGCACTCCCCAGTATATATCCCAAAGAAGGTATTCACCCAACTAAATACACTCCTCAGCAGATTTATATGGGGCACTTCCAGGCCCCGTCTACGCCTAACTACACTTATGAAACCTATGGATGGGGGGGGACTGGCACTCCCAGACATGTACATCTATTATGTGGCTGCCCAATTAGCACATATCTCTCCTATGGTTCACCCAGACATCTCCCCCCCACTATACCAACTGTGGGCTTTGGTATCTAGTAATCAGGAGTCTCCCTGGCCCCCGCTACTGACCAAGAAATTACCTAAGAATGCCTCCCCTATACTGGTACTCCAAAACAGAATACTACAAGCTGGACACAAGTTAGTGAAAATGGAGCAATACCCACCCCAAACCCCCCTCTGGCACAATCTAGAGTTCCCCTTGCTGGCACCACATAACCCCCCCAGAATTTGGTATACGCTCAACCTTATCACAATTGGGGATGTCTGGGCCGACAACCAAGTTATACCCCTTCAACAACTGTGCAACAGCAGGCACCTTCCACCTGCGCAGTGGTTAACGCACTACAAGCTGACAAGGGCCCTCACCCCCCAACCTGCTCGCTCTAGCAACATGGTAGCCAACTCCCCTATTATTGACACCCTGTCAATTCCAGCGCACAAGGGAAAAATCTCAAGCCTGTATAAACAATTATACAAACCACAACATATAGACCCTGAGTTGAAGGTGCGGGACGCTTGGGAGGGTGACTTGGGTGCTCTTCTAGATGATCAGTGGGAATGGATACTTGCCACCCCAAAAATGGTATCATTCGCATATAGACACAATCTCCTACAACTGTATTTAATTCATAGTGCTTACTATACTGTGCAAAGACTATATGTTATGAAAGTACTCACCTCACCCCTGTGCCTGAGATGCGGTTCAGATGTAGCCACGCTAATACACACCCTATGGGACTGTCCATGCCTAAAACAATACTGGGGCGATATCCTAGGTTGGCTCACAGCTGCCATACCGGGCTGGGGCACAGGCACGGCCAGGAACTGTCTTTTGACAGTCGATCTAAGCGAAAATCTGGACAGCCACACAAAAATGTTTATTCTGAAAGCTTTGTTCCACGCCAGGAGGATACTTACCCTACACTGGAAAGACACCATACCCCCCAAGTCTTCGGAATGGAAAAAAGCCATGGATGACACCGCAGCTCTAGAACGGACAATCCTGGATAAAAGAGGGAAAATACTCACCTTCATACAAACCTGGAGACACTGGACAGACTGCCTTGGCCCCCCAGTCCCCTTCGCCCCGGATGATCCCCCCTCTCTAGCCATCGCCCCTCAGTAAACCCCCCAAAGATCTTGACCATACAAAACCCTCAGGACTTGAAATCTCTTTAGTACCGGCACTCATTTATACAAATGTCTTTTTCCTTGTTTGTCTTGTTTTGACTGTTTACTCCAATGTTCAATAAAGATATTATTGAAAGCAAAAAAAAAAAAAAAAAAAAAATAAATTTGTTGGCTCAAGAATAACATTTTAAATGGTAGAGTGAATTATTTGATATGTAAACAGTGTAATTTATAAATAAAAAGTACACCATAAAAATCATGACAGTGTCCCTTTAAAACCTTATTGTTAACAGCATAGCAAATCATCACATGGCACTAGTGATAGTTTATTTCTTTTTATACAGTATAGGTCTAATTTTACAAAGTACATGTCAGTGCAAGCTTTTAGTACAACTGTGTTTATCTAACTGTTTTTCCTACTCCATGTAACTGGAGGAGTCCCAAGCCGGACTTTGATTTATTACTATTGAGGGCTATTCTGATATCTACTGCTACCTTCTAATTGTTCAGCTGATCGGCTGCTGGGGGGGAAATGGAGGGTGTGATATCACTCCAACTTTCAGCTCAGCAGTAAAGTGTGACTGAAGTTTATGAGAGCACAGGTCACATGGCTGTGGCACCCTGGGAAATGAAGTATATGGCTAGCCCCATGTGAGATTTCAAAATAAACTATAACAAAAATTTGTTTGTGTTTTTGAAAAATGGATTTCAGTGCAGGATTCTGCTGCAAAAAGCTGTATTAACTGAGGTGTTTTGAAAAAAACATGTTTTACCTTGACAGTATTCCTTTAATCTCATTGAGCTAATGTGCTGCTCTAATTTACAGGTATGGGATCCATTATCCTGAAACCTATTATGTGAAAGCCATCTACCATAGACTCCATTTTAATCTAATAATTTAAATTGTTAAAAATGATTTCCTTTTTCTCTGTAATAATAAAACAGTATCCTGTACTTGATCCTAGCTAAGATATAATTAATCCATATTGGAGGCAAAATATTCCTATTGGGTTTATTTAAAGGACATTTAACCCCCCACAAATATTATAATCAGTGAACAGCCTCCAGTTGTTAAAAGGGTAGTAGTAAAGCTGCAGGATCCCTTTAAAGGAGAAAGAAGGGTAAAAACTAAGTAAGCTTTATCAGAAAGGTCTATGTAAATACAGCCATAAGCACTTACAGAAATGCTGCACTGAGTTCTCTGTCAAAAGATTTATTGTGTCTATAATTCATATGCCACAGCCATGCAGCTCTCTGCTTTCTCCTCTCTCTTGCTCCCCCCTCCCTGAGCATGTTCACTTGGTCTGGATCTTGGTACAGGACCAAGGCATTATGGGAACTTTCTTTACACAGCTCAGCGTTTTTTTTTTCTTATGAGGCTTCTGAACAGGTGAAATATGGGGAGACTTAAGGGCACTATTGAAACAACTGAACGTATGCCTGCAGCTTGAGATTAACTCTTTATAGCCTTTCCTTCTCCTTTAATCACTTAGGAATTCTTCTCCTCTAACCCACTCAGCCCCCTCCCTTAGGCATTTGCATTGGCTCTTGGCTAACTAAGCATGCTCAGTTCTTCTCAACTCAGGTTACTAAACATGCCCTCTAGCAGCCAATGAAGAGATGGCACTGCTGGTTCCCATAGAAATTCTGTCTAGCTGTGGAGAAACATGTTTTTCTCTCCTCTCCTGAGCTCAGTTTAACTGTTACAGTGCTCAATCCAAGCATGTCTTTTTATTAAAGTAAGTTCTGCCTGTGTAAGCCTGCATTCATTGCATGAACTTTACAATGCACGTGTGCTGTTTGCAGATGTAAATGTCACTCTTGATGTCAGAGGGAAAATGGCAGCCTGGTGAAAGCTGCTATTTGTTTTTGGCAAATGCGATGGTACTGGCGAACAGAGGGGATATATATCCCCTCTGTTTGCCAGAACGTCGCATTTTCATAAAATAGTACAAATCATACAGCTCCTGCCATCCAATATACTGCCGATCTGCATCCCAGCTGCACAGCACATTGCACATTAAAACTTCTGTAAGGTGCTGTGGAAAATGCTATCCGCACAAGTATTAAAAACTATTTACTTGGCTTTTTTCTAATCATAAAACAGCACCTTTGAACCAGACTACACTGCATTAATCATTATTGGAGCCAGAATAATCCTATTTGCTTTACTTAGCACTTTCTAGACCTAAGGTCTGGTAAACAATATTATGGAAATACATCTTAGCCTAAAACACCCCAGGTCCCAAGCATTCTGGTTAAAAGTGTGTATATCTGTATACCATTTAACATAGGAATAATATTGAGACATCTGGGATGACACTTGATAAGATAACAAGATGGTCAAGTCTTCAAATAATGGTCATTGCATTTTGATTGTCCTTCTGTTATGAAAGTAGCACATATGACCTGATTGCATTAGCAACTTCATAGTAAAATAGGTCAACTAGAAACAAGAGAGGGAAATGGCAAGTTTATTCTGAGACCCAGAAAAATGCTTGACCTAAAACCTTATGTTAAATTGAAGAGTTCTTAGAATAATGTGTCTTAGCAAATGTATAACTGGTAGGGAAACAGCAGTCTGTCATTAATGGTTTGTTCTGCCTCTAGATTGTCTCAGTTGAAGTTGATTCTTTTATTCATTAACAATGGGCCCAACATCGCAACTACTACAATTACTGGAAAGAGTTATAGCAAAACCAAAAAGTCTGCCTCTGTCCAATCAGACAGCTCTTACAGATCATCCACCTTCCAAGTATGCTCCAAATCCTGTGGAGGCTACTGCATTGTGCTGAATACTGCAGTATCAGTAATTTTTGTTTACCAGCATGTGTGGCCTTTGCATTACTATAAAATTGATGCCATAGTAATAAGTCTTTCTTAAATTCAGTTGGAATGTGTATATTGGCTTGAATGTATTATAACCAATAGTTAACAGTGTCAATTTTCTAGTGAATACCCTCTAGCATTACTCTTGTGGAAAACTTTAGATGGCCAATGAGTGACTGTAGTTTTTCAGTGGCTGATAATATTAATTAATTTCCAACTTTATGATGTACTTAATAGAGTACTTTGGTTGCTTTTATTAAACTTTCCTGTAGGTGAAATATTTAACAGAGGGGCCAAAGTCAGTCAGGATTTTGAATATATAATCTATGCCATGCAGTGATTTTACCCCACTGGCATTTAAGGAATTATGGATGCTTTTTAACTGAAAAAAATCATGTTGTAGAGTGGTAAAGTTTGCAGTTGACTTGAAGGACCAATTTAGTCTATAGCTGTTACGCTGCAGAGGAAAAAAGCAAGCATTAGGCATCATTAGCTTGCGTTCAGCATGGGAAAAGAGAAAAGTCTCTACTAAATATAGCAGCTTTTAATAAGACACATATATTTTATAATTTCTTAATATAACATTGAAGTAAATAGACTATAAATAAGGGCACAAAGCAAATGCCCATTAATTAAAGTGGCCTTTCCACTACACATGAACTTACATTTTCTATTGCACAAATCAGCTGCAATGTAGACCACAGAATTCTTTTGTCTTTCTAAAAACACATTAACATCTCAATAAAGCTGTCACTGTGCCTGGTAGAATTCTTGCTTGAAGGCACCATTAGAGTTTAAGTCTTTAATATAAAACATGGATTCCTGGCTTGTTCAGCAATTTTCTCTGATTGCAATTTGTAGCTTGCGATTTTCCCCAAGGGATCACCTCTCTAGCTCCAGTAAACTTACACTCAGCTCAAGCCTTTGATTCTACCGCTGTGATACTCTTCTAGCAATCATAGTCTCTTCCCAAGCAGTGTTTTATAAAGAAACTCAATCAAATAATATTGATATTGTTTAGGGTGGCTGAGCTCCCTCTCAGATTAATTGTACTTTACATGTAATCATCTGATGCTCAATTTTATGCTGGGACATCATTACTGGTCTTATGAATGAAAAGGAAGTCACAGCAGAAGCTGTTAAAATGCGCAGTGTTGTGTATACAACTATATAAATATAGGTATGGGATCTCTTATCCTGAAACCTTATATCAAGAAAGATTTGAATTACAGGAAAGTCATCTCTCATAGAATTCTATGATAAATAATTCTAACTATTAAATTATTTCCTTCTTCTCTGTAATAAAATTGTACTTTGTACTGGTACTTGATTTAACTTAGCTAATACAACTTTATATTGGTGCCAAAACAATAAATTGGGTTTAATGTTTAAATGTTTTTAGTAGATTATGGTATGGTGATCCAAATTTAAGAAAAAAACCCAGAAAATAGGTGTGTATATGTGTACATATACAGAATTTTATACAAGAACAATAATAGGGTTAGGTCAGCAATAGTGTATAAGTTCAGATTTTAGCAGCCAATTGCAAGTAATTATTCCAATTTAGGCTCTGAATATATTCCTTGAGCCAGTGCAGATGGTGTGTAGTAGTAGGAAAGAAACCTGACAACTAGGAGAATACTGATTCCTCTAGATATTTTTCATTACTGATGTATTTTTGCAGTGTGCTCAACTGAAATCATCAGTGTGGTGTAATGTTGTGGCAATGCAGAGCCAGGCGACACCCAGCTGTAATTTTCCTATTGTAATTCTGCTGCACTGAATGTGCTTTGTAAGCAAAGCTGAAAATTGTCCTGACTTAGGTTACAATAATTGCTTTTTGATAATTAACATTATTATACTATATAAACACTTTTTATTAATGTAGGAGATTTTTTTTTTTTTGGGGGGGGGCATCCTAAAATCATTCTCATATGAGAAGATTTTAGTTCTCCATGTAGTCTGCAGTCTGAACAGATGGGACCACATTTTTAGTGTTGAGGTGTCATAGTGCATCTTTTTTTTAGTTGTGTTTTCCTCAATTTACAGTGCCAATGTTTTTTTCTTATATACTCTTTGCTCCATTATCTTTATATAAATAACTTTACAGTTTTTTTTTTGTTTTTTTTTTTAAACCATTCATTTTGTTATCCTCATTCTGCCCCATGGATGTATTAAGACTGCAGCTTCTACACTAGTCCTACTCTTCTACTTGAAATCACTTCATTGCAGTGTAGTACTTTTTGGCCCAAGCTTTTTTATAAGGTTACCAACATATGTTGTCATAAATGTCACCCTTCATTAGTTTAAGCATCCAGACCACAAGACAGCATTCACCCTAAATATAAGGTCTCATATAAGGTCCCCTAGGGAATAATAAGCGAGTTAGATATGTTAGCAGCATAGGGAGAGTGGGTTCCCAGGCGGAGAACCCCAGAATCCCAGATGGAGAGTGGGTTCCCAGGCAGAGAACCCCAGAATCCCAGATGGAGAGTGGGTTCCCAGACATGAAAGAGGGAAGGTCTGTGTCTGTATGGAATAGCTTGGAGTGCTGCTTGTTTTTTCCCAAACAGAAAGAACTCTGTGAAGGTGCTGTGACTCAGTGGAGTTGTATTTTTTAGGTTTAGCCAGGAATCCTAGTAGGGGACCAGTAATAGAGAGAAGTACCCTCTGTAGTAGTTAGAGCCCAAGTTTGACAAGGGTATTGTTTTGTTTATGCTCCTGTTTGGCAACTGAGTCTGGAACTGTATGTAATAAACAGACTTTATCATGCAATAGAACTGTCTAGCAACATTCTGAAAATGGCGGTAATTCCTGGGTTCTCCCTATGGGCTGTATCAATAGATGCAGCATGTTTGCACCAAAAGAATCACAAGCAGAAAGCACAAAGCATCCGATTTGTAAAAAAAAAAATCATGCATTGTCATGCATTGGACTCAACTACGGTGGCTGTAGATCTACAGGTGGTTGTAGTTATTCTGGTATTGTGTGGAAAATATTGCGTTATTGGCAAAAACATGGCAAGCTGAGACTGAAATTGCACACTGTGGCTGTATTTGTAAATGGCCCATTTATTTTCAAGCTTTCCCTCATATACACTGCTTTCTGCCTTTCTGTGTGCAGCCCCAGAGTTTAATTAAGGAAAGATGTCTACATTTTATAGAGTTTGTTCTATATATAGAAAAACACAAGTGTTTAAATTTATGGTATATGGGAATATGTAACTCTTTCCTACTAATGCCCTCGAACAGAGGTCCCCAACCTTTCTTACTCATGAGCCACAGTCAAATTTAAAAAGACTTGGAGCGCAACACAAGCATCATAAAAGTTAATGGAGGTGCCAAATAAGGGCTAAGATTGGCTATTAGGCAGCCTCTATGCACACTATCGGATTACAAGGGGCTTTATTTGGTAGTAAATCTTGTTTTTATTCAACCAAAATTTATCACCAAGTCAGGAATTCAAAAATAACTACCAAATTTGGGGGCACTGAGAGCAACATCCAAGATGTTGGTGAGCAACATGTTGCTCACGAGCCACTGCTTGGGGATCACTGCCCTAGAACATTGCTGTCCAACTTATTACATGTCATGGGTCAATTATGTCTCATATTGTTTTTTTAGTTCTGGAAACAAGCAGGTTAGAAAATGTTGTCTGCTGATGCACCATGTTGGCCAGTTCATGGTACATAGGCAGATGAAGAGCATGTAAATAATTGCCGCAGCTCCACTTTACTACCTGCTGTTCAGATCATTGAGGGATTTTGTGAATTTCTTTATTTTGAGTTCGTAGAAAAGTTAGTGACCCTGTAGATTCTACAGTGCTAGGTTCCCTTTTGATCTTTCCAGTTCAGCGTACTTAATAGCAACATGTGTAGAAAAAAAAAAAGGCTGCTAGTTTCTGAACCTCTGCTTAATTTTACTGAATGTACCAGCTGCAATTGTGAAACTCATTAAATACATTTGCCCGTGGTAATTATGGCGAGCACAGAAGCAAATGTATTTGTCTGGCACACTGAGCACTAAATAACAAATGGGCAGAGCTTTACAATCCGCACAGTATTGATGGGCTGGTGCCTGGGGTCACAGCCAGCTGAGAAAGACTGTGGGAGCCTGAGAGAGCATGATAAAGATATAATCTGTACCCTGCCAAGCCTGGTATCTTGGTGTCTATTTCTATGCAAAGGGCACAACACCCTGTGAAACAAGTATATACCTTGCTCTGACAGCCAAGAGATTCTGGCTTTCATCCAAAAATAACTGGTTTGCAGCACTAAGTAAAAATCTTGCAGAAAGAGATATTTCTGATTCTGTTAGGTATGGCAGACCACAATGTTAAAGGGACAGATGCCCCTAATTGTAATTCTGTAGTCCAGTGTTATTATTTGAGTATGCTGGCCTGTATTTGCCCATTGACAACTATGAGGAACAGTTTTTTTTCCATGTTTTGGCTTAGGTCTTACTAATATAAATAATGCAACAATGTGAGAAAGCTAGTGCAGGGAACTGGTAAATTACACCTTTTCTTACTCTGTGGTCCCCTAGTATTTGGACAGCTATGAAGGGTTCTTAATGTAATGGGAAGTAAGTCCCTTGTTCCTGGGTCATAGCATGACCCCTTGTGCAGTTCCACAGTTTGGCAGTAAGGTGGCACTGTGGATATAAATTCGCAATTTGTTGCAAATTTTTCGTAGCGTTACGACTTGCACGAATTGTCGCAACTTTTTCGTAGCCGTCGCGCCGAGTACGAAAGTTTCGGATTCATTCAAGCTTCAGTATCGTGACTTTCCTTGGCCCAGGTTGGAGCTGCAGAGTACCATTGAGTCCTATGGGAGACTTTCCTTGGCCCAGGTTGGAGCTGCAGAGTGCCATTGAGTCCTATGGGAAGCTTTCAAAATCATGCAAAGTCTGAAAGGTTTGCTCGCCGTTTACGAGCGCTCAATACGAAAAAGTCGCGACAATTTACGAAAAAGTCGGAATGGCGACGAAAAATCGCAAAAAATACGAAAAAGTCGCAAAATGTTCGTTTCCAATCCAAATTTTTCCCGTTCGGATTTGGATTCGTGGATAAGTAAATGTGCCCCTAGGTGTGATAGACAGGCAGGGCTATTTAGTGAGCAGTATTTTGGCTCCAACCAGGAATTGTAGAGGGACTATAATCCTGGGTATAATGCTGCCCAGAGTAGGGTTAACAGTGTACAGACCTAGGGTTAGATAGTGATCACCCAGGTTCCACTGGAAGCATATATCTGAAAGCTGGGAGTTAACCCATTGTGCCCTGCAGCTAAAGGGTTATTGTGACTATTCCTTGTAAGCACTGCCTATTCTGTGAGATGCAACTACCTACCTATTCTATGCTGTAATTACTCCTAAGTGGCTGTGTAAATAAACAGTATATGGTTTCAAGGTTAAGAACCACTGGCACCCATTTATTAAGAAATACAACACATATCTACACGGTGTCCATATAAAGCAAGGGCTCACCCCTGAAGGATACAGTCTCATCCTGGGTAAAATACAGTGTAGCTTGTGGTAATAGAAGGGCTAATTTACTATAAGTTTACACTAGCTTGTTAACAGACCCTAGCCCATAACACAGAATTAGTGTTAAAAATGTTTTGTGCTATGACAACCTTGTGCTATCCTTAAAGGGGAATGCAAGTCAAAATTTAAAAAGCATACTGCCCAATAGTAAAAACACCACAGTTTTGGCTCACCTAATCAAATATTTACTCAGTCACACTTACTTCACATTTTCTATCTGTTTTCTTGAACAGGCAGCCATCTCTAAAAAGGTATTCTCCCTCCCTTTCCCTCCTTGCTTCATACTGCACATGTGTTTCATTCCCTCCCCCCCCCCGGCAGATCCGCTTCTGATTGGCTGGTGGGCACGTGTAGCTCAGAACAGCAGACAGGATCAAGTTACACACATGCTCAGAGAATAGGAAGGGAAGAGAGATTTCAGTGATATCACTATAGTCTTCACACTGCTGTAGGCTGCCAGCACCATGTCTTAGAGAAGCAAGCAGGGATCTGGGAATTTAGATATGCAGTAAGTACTTAAAAAGAATGCCTTTAGACTTACTTTTAATTTATATTAACCTTTCATTGTCCTTTAAGACAACTCTTCTAACCTTACTACTTACAATTGCAGTTTTTTTGGTCCAAGCATCTTCATAAGGTTACCTATATATGACTACTTTGTCATAAAAGTCACCCTTCTTTAGTTTAAGTATCCAGAACACAAGGCAGAATTCACAGTGTGTCATTTCCGATTACAGTGTGCAACCCCAGAGTTTGGCCTCACCTGTCTAATTAAGGAAAGACGTGCAAATTTAATGGTGTGTTTCTATATATATATAGAGAGAGATGCAAGGGTTTACATTTATGGTATATGGGGATATGTATCTCTTTCCTACTGATGCCCTCGAACATTGCTGTCCAAATTATTACACTGTGGGTCACTTTTTATATGGTATATATGAGGGCTGGGTTAAATGTAAATAATGATATAATACAATTAAGTCTGTTTAGGTTTAGAGAGCAAGTATACCTGCAAGTCAGAGGGCACTGCTGGTACAGGTGGTGGGTTCAACTGCCAGTATTGTTGGAACTGGCACCTTGAAGGGGATCAAAGGCAAAATATTATAAGATAGATAGATTTACATTCCAAAATGGTTTCATTTGGCAAAACACACAGATATACACAAATATACTAATTTGCCTTTAGCTAATCCCTTAATACTTGTATCCTATCCTGTAAATCCAGGAAAAGTGGAGCAGTGTTGGTTCAGGTGGGAATGGATACAGTACAGGGAGATTAGGTCCAGTGCAGCTCACTGATTTTTTTTTACCAGCACATCACTACTTTGCATTATGTTTTGGGCAATTGTAAGAGGTGACTGTCCTCGTGCTTTTTTCAAATATGGTTTATCCTACTCTAGTACACCTTGTTATTACTATTTTTTAATAGAAAAAAAACCCTCACATTTCTATCTTGTAATTTTTCTGTATGGTTTTAAAGCAAACTGGCCATAGAAACCACAATATTCACCATGTACACACTTCACCCTCCACAGCTCTCATGCCACTGAGCCTTGTCTGTAATATCAGTAGGCTGAGCAGGTAATTGTAGTCATTTCATGCCTCGGCTATGCAGGAAATACACTTTAGCAGCTGAAAATTTAATTTAACCGAAGTACAAGAAAATCGAATACATCTGTATTTCAAAATAATTTGCACTCTTACACATAATTCTACATTAAATGGCACTGCTACAGTATTTAGCTAGTCATATAAAACTGTTATGTATGACAGGCAATAATATTGCTCACTAAAAGAAGCAAACTGAATCTGTTTGTGAGTTATTGGTTCCATGATTTCGGATGAGTATATTTTTCACCTGGTACAGATTTGCAGTGAAATTTGCTGTTTCCTGAGTGCACCTTTGGACTAAAATCTCGGCATGTGATTTTTTTGGGGGAGAAAATATAGGGTTTTTTATGCATTTTGACACAAGAAAAAGTGGAAAAACAACGCCCACTGATTTCAATGAATTTTGATGCGAGAAAAATATGGTGACATCAGTTTCTCAGTTTCTTACATTTTTTGATGACCAGACACTTATCAATGACTTTCACAGAGCAAAAGTTACAATATGATGCATTTGTGTCTGGCATTTCTCGGCTGGAGCTAAGCAATGCCGACAACTAATGTATCTCATTGTAGTAGTTTAGATATTGAGTGACTGGTGGGAATTCAAAAAGTGGAGTAAACTGAAATTGGAGTCATATATATTACTGGAGTTAATCCGGAGATAAAAGCATGGTAAATTTACAAAAGCCTTAAATCATAACATCAAATTTAGAAAGATGGAGTAAAAACTGGTGAATTCTACTCCAAAATATCAGTGTGGAGTGAAAAATGACATTCAGGCAACTGTGAATTTGTTGTTTCCTTCCAAAATTACTGAGCAACTAACCTAACCTTCCTGGTTGGGAAGATGGTGACACATTACATATATTGGTTGGTGAGAAGATGGTGAGCATTCCAACCTTCAGTGGCAGTTGCTGACATCACGTGCATGTTTGTGTATGACATCAGACCGAACATTGCCTGTTGCATTAATTCTGGCAAATTGGACACAGTTGCCAAGTGCATTCCCTTGCAACCACAATGTTGCTGGAATTCTGGGAAAAAGTGCTGCTTTGTTTGGAAAAAAAACATGGCAATTGTGATCAAATTGGCACTTTACTCACTGCACTTGCAGAGGTAAATGAGCTCTACTGTTGTTTATATATCTTACAGATGGCTGCAAAAAGAGGTTGCCTAGGGCACCCGGTCGCTTTGCCCGGCACTGGCAGTCTCCATTCCTTCTTTTTATATTATTGGGGTGTTGCCATAAGTCTAGGAGACTTTTGCACCACAGAAATTTGTTTAGGGTGAATGCAGCTGTGAACTTTTTGTTTGCATAGCATATTCACTTTTTCTCTTAAGGGACAAATAAAATGAGTGACAGTATGGTTAGGAAAGACAGCATTTTTTCCTAAAAATGTTAGAGAGTGTATATTTGAGGTGTGTGATGTGGACCGCAGAGGGATTCCTAGTTCAGACAGGATTAATAATCCCTCTCAGTCAGCTAATTAAGAGGCAGCTGAGAGAGGAGCTGCCTGGAGAGGTAAAAAGGTTCCCACACCTGGGGGCCACTCAGAGTGCGGGGTCACTCAGAAAGGTGTCCACTCTCAGAGCAGGGCACAGGGCAGGAAGGTTGTCTGCCTGTGTGAGGAACTCCCAGAGGGGCTGTGGGTGCCATGACCAGGTGTGTGAAAGCTGAGAAGAGTCAGCAGGGCTTAAGGTGAAGCCAGAAGGTCAAGGCTTAGTGAGAAGCCAGCGTGATTGTGAGAGTCACCATGGATGTGTGAAAGTCATTAGGGATGATAAGAAACACCGAAAAAGGTTCCTTAGTGTCAAAGTTACCCTGGAAGGTGAGAGCCCCAGAGAGGTAACACATTTTGAACAAGTTTGCTGAACTGTTTGTTGATGAACTGTGTTCCTGAGATCTTTATGTTGGGAAGAATTTGCCCTAAATAAACCTGTATTTTTGCCTGAAGAAGTGGTGTCCCTGTCTATATGCTCCAGATCCTCTGCTTACCTGCCTACCATTGCTAATTCCCCCCAAAGATTACATGTACAAGCAGTCAGCATGTCACGCATGCAATTTACAGACAAAAATAACTATTTTCTAGTTATCAATTGTATTATTTAAAAGTAACAGTATCACTACAGACTGTACAAGATCTGTGTTTGGGGTATGACATCAAGTCAGTTGTCTGAGGGACTTATGCCTACTTAACTTTTTACTGGTTACTGGGCAAGAGTAGAGCTATTGACATTGCTCAAACATGCACCCAAACCGTAGTGGATATACACACATTGTTGTTGAGATAGAGAATATTTGTGTTCCTCAACATTTTACCCACTGCGAACAACTGTTGTCGGTAGTGCATTGCAAACTGATGGCTCAACCAGTTAGAGAAGTAGCATGTTGGTTAGGTTGAGGAACTTACACATATTTACAAGTATTTATTTAAGCAACTTTAAGAAAAAAGTATAAAAACTGTTTGTGAAGCAGATTTATTAAACATCCACTACCACAAAATAATTTTTTTTATTTGACATTTCCCATGTAAGGCCATATAAAGATGCACCGCAACCTTTTAGGAAGGCACTGGCCCCTATTCATCACCTGTTAGCAGAAAAGAAACAGTAATAAAGGAATCGAAAATAGATATTGGGACTCTTTTCTGGGCATTTTTGAGTAGTTAGTACCAATAACAAATCGCAGTGTTCTTTCCCTATTGATCTGTTAAACACTGCCAGATGTGCCACAACACAATATTTACATGCACCGTGTTAACAGAACTGATTGACTTTACAACAACTTGCTTTTCTTTGTTGTGGTATATAGGTCACAAGAATGGGAGAGAACCAGATGATGCAGAACTTTTGAGTTTGAGCAAGAGGCTGGTGGAAAATGCAGTACTAAAGGCTGTACAGCAGTACATAGAAGAGACACAGGCCAAAGCCAGACAGACAGATGGGATATTGCTGGAAGCTTCCAATAGTGAGAAAAATGAAAATAACACAGTCATGGCACAATGAGAACAGTTTGCACCTGAAAGTAAATGCCTAATTTTGAAACTCTGCCAAAAACTATTTAGTGGCTGTTGGTTTCCTATACAGGCAGATATGCATAATGCATTTGGATTCAATTTCCATCTTTCTGGCAGGCTTCATGATAATCGAATACACTGAAAATGGGAATCATTTACCTTTCTGCAAGGTGAATACTTACTAAGATTTTTTTTATACAGTCCGGAGAAGAATGGGAACCTTCTGTGAATTCAAAAATGAATGGCCATCCAAGAGGCCGTGCAACTATAGGAAGCCATGACTTTAATTGTTTTCACTAGAGATGTAGAATTTCTTTTATTTGCAGCTGGAGGTTCCAATCACATCACTGATGTTGCAACAGCAGTCTTCAAAAGCTATGCTAGTTTCCTTGCTGGATGTTTTATCAGAGATAATATATTGGCAGTTCGTTGTTGTATTGGATTCTCTAATGTTTTGTGATACTATGCAGTATTTCTCAATAACATCTAATCATAAAATAAATCTATTTTTGACACCTGGCACCCTTTTTTAATATGAACTGTGGCCAAATCTTGATGTATGTATTAAATCTTTCTTTCAACTCAACATTGATCTTGACAGGTGTTTGTTTGATATTCATTATACGTATTCTTTCCTCTAGGCGGACACCAGAGAGATGCCCTTATACAGACTGCTTTGCATAGAGACATAAAGCCTTTAAAGGACAAATTGATGCAGATAAAGGAAATATTGGTTCTTCCAGAAACACAAGAAAAAATATACAAAGAATTGTTTGGAATACAGCCAATAAAAGAAAACAAACTCCACTCACTGCTCTTGAGAAACAAGATGTGAAATTATTTAGGTTTTTAGGATGCTGTTTTGGAGATGAAACTATGCTTGATGGCAAGTCACATCTCCAGTTAAATGTTCAGTATGTTTTTGTTTTTATATTTTACATTGAATCCATACACCCATGTAATAAACAGGGTGGGTGAATGTATTAACTATATGTACAGAATGTATGCATAAACACAAATACAATAGTGTGATCTAAGCAATGACTCCTTTTTGTTGCAGGGCAGGTTCAATATCAAAAGCACCAGCACGATGGAGTTTTATTAATACCATAACAAAGAAAGTAGACTCAAAAAGTTCTCTTACTTTTGTGGGAGGAAAATGTTTGTGCCTTCAAGCGTTGAGTAGTGCTAGTCTGCTCCAAAGCAAAGATCTGTTACTAATTTATAGCTGAAGCCCACTGAAATGCAAAGGGACTTATTGTATAGAAGTGAATAGCATCCTGTCATTTGAGAAAGAATATAATGCATTGTACACTCTAAGATGAAAAGAGTATGGGGTACAGGTATGGGATCGTTATAGGAATACCCATTATCAAGAAGGCCATCTCCCATAGACTCCATTATAAGTAAATAATTCAGATTTCCTTTTTTCTCTGTACATGATCCCAACTAAGATATCATGAATCCTTATTGGAAGCAAAAAAAAAAAACCCTACTGGGTTTGATTAAAGTTTTAATTTAATTAATTGAAAATTCAAATTATATTCAAATTGACTTAAGGTATGGTGATCCAAATTATCCGGAAAAAATCCAGGTCCTTTGCATTCTAGATAATAGATCCCAATTATGTATATCATATAGAATGCTTGCCATGTCGGTTTTCAAGATAAGGGGTTTGTCCATAATATAGAGCACCATGCCTTGAATAATCTTTTAACCTAATATGTTGGTGTTGCTATCACCATAGTTAATGATGGCTAGGGTAAATAAGATTCAAGGAACTGTGTTATTATTTACAGAAAATATAAATCATTAAAAAATTAATTGTTTTTCAAATAGGACTGTATAGGGAAATGCCATTGTATCTCTGCAATTTCTGAATGACAGATTTTCTGATAAAATATCCCCTAGAAAATGTTTTTAAGAAAATGTTATGGATAGCTTGTGGTGCATTTCATAATTTTTTTTTTCTTTTTTATTTAAGACTGATGCTTTCACGCAAGAACTGATCACAAAGAGTGGGCCTAATTTTTCAGATGTATAAATAGCCTTTATGGCCTGTACCTCCAGTGTAACATCTCAGTTAACATTGACGAGTTGCTGAGAAGCACCCAAGCTCTGGGCCTTTATTCCCTAAAAAGGACATTTTTTCTAGCATGCCTTTCAGCTTTACTAATAATTATAAATTGCTTCTAACTAGAGAAAGCAATAGGTGCTAGTGTCATACCCAGCTAAAGGGTCCTCCCATTTGTTTGTAGCCTATAATGGTTTTGATATAATGTCATTTTATGGCTCATTTTCTATTTTTGTGTGCAGCTCTAGGCACTAAAAACACCATCCGCTCAGAAGCTATGCCTAATTCTGCTCCTCTATATGCTCTAAAGTGTTCTTTTTGTACATTATCTTTACATGCTTAATTTTGCTGAATCATTAGCAATTTAAAGGTCCATGGGCAGCCTCTGTGCCACCCCTTCCATCATACAATTCACTGATTATGTCAAATGTATTCAACTCCTGTATCAAAATGCAAAATGTTGTGTTGGTTTGTAAGAACCTGTTTTCTCACTCTTTTACATTTTGCTAGGAAACAAGCTCGACATTCTCCTATAAGAAGTAATTGTACCAATAGTGCCACATATGAGCAGGAGACCAAATTAGACTGATATGTTCATTAAAGAGGTTGTAAAAGATGCCTTGGAAATGTGGCAGGATGAAATGTTTCTGTCAAAACTGATCATAATATGAATTGGTAAACTTGAATACAATTCAAATACAATACGGGCAATTTTCTTACTTTAATGCTTTATTGATCTACTTTACAGTAATGCATATTTGTGCAAAGACTCCACCAGTGCCAGGCTTGACCTCCTAGGGTCCCATCAGAGACTTTAACATTGATGGGCCAGTCTCACAAAAATTAGATTTAGATAGTTCTAAATTTAATTGGGTGTTTTACAGTCCTAAGGTGCATATAAGAGACAGTTTGGGTGCCTTGGCTGGGTTGCACAGAGACATCCTCTGGTGCTCTAGCAGGCCAGTCCAACCCAGTACCGCTGCAGATATTGGTCCTTCTCAGTTGACCACACAATGTTAGAAAAGCCCAGTTTTCTTTAATTGGCAGTGTTACAGCTTTGTGACGTTGAACCTTATGTATTACTAATATTTCTCCTTCAATACATAACATTTATTTTATAAACACATGTTAAAAGGTTAAACATTGTGCAGGAAAGGAAAGTTCTCTTTCAGCCATTGCTATGGCAACATCTGTGATAGAATTCACAGTAAATTGTCTCTTTTCTCTTTTAAAATATTCTCACTTTCTTTTTTTAAAAAAACAACCATTCTTATTGAACACCTGGAAATTAGAAGAGAGACATTTTATCTGTGTTGTATTCAGACACCTCTTTGCAAAATATATATTTTACATATGAAAATATCAGCATGTTTTTTTTTCCAATTGAAATCCAGCATATTGATTTTTTTGCTAAGGCCTCATAAATAATTATGGTTGATTAATAGCTCATATAGTGCATGTATACACATGTATACTGTTTTCAGATACCGCAGGATTTAGGGGCAGATTTATCAAAGTGTGAAATTAGAACTCACCACTTTAATTAATAGAGAGGGGTGGAATTTTACTGTAGTGAGTTTAGAAAAATCTGCCCCTTACTGTATATGTGTAATACATTGCCCCAATGTCTCAACGTATACATTTCACATAACTTGTTAGGACCCGTTTCTTGCTTCTCATCCCCATAGTAAATGAGCTTTATTGTCTCTGTTTTTTCACTTTTATGTAATTTTGTCACATTATGTCATTGCTAACTAATGTTAGTTTTATTCTTTTATTTCTAACTACCGTTCCATTTCCAGAATGTCTGGCTTAAGTATATTTGCAAATTTCTAAATGTGGTATGCAATATTCGTTTTTGTATAGCTTGCTCTGCAACTTGGGTTAACTGGGTGCATAGTTAAGATGTTTTTGCTGAAGATCATTTTACATGCCATCAAGTTCCCACCCTTTTAAAACTGATATCAAGGCACTCTTGCAAAATAAGCGGAACCCATATACTTAGGGGCTGATTTACTAATCCACGAATCCGAATGAGAAAAATTTGGATTGGAAAACGAACATTTTGCGACTTTTTCGTATTTTTTGAGTTTTTTTCGTCGCCGTTACAATTTTTTTGTAAATTGTCGTGACTTTTCCGTAACCGTTACGACTTGCGCGAATTGTCGCGACTTTTTCATAACCATTATGACTTTCGTGAATTGTCGCGACTTTTTCATAGCCATTATGACTTTCGTGAATTGTCACAACTTTTTCATAGCCATTTCAAATTTCGTGAATTGCCGCGACTTTTTCATAGCCATTATGACTTTCATGAATTGTCGCAACTTTTTCATAGCCATTATGACTTTCGCGAGTTGTTGTGACTTTTTCATAGACATTATGACTTTCGTGAATTGTCGCGACTTTTTCATAGCCATTACTACTTTCGCGAATTGTCGCGACTTTTTCGTATTGAGGGCTCGAAACATTCGCGACCAAAAGTTGCAAAATACTGATCATTACGAAAAAAACGCATTCGGACGCTTTTCGGACGTTCGTGGATTAGTAAATGTGCCCCTTAGCATAGACCACTACTCCTACTTTTGCAAAAAATTTCTAATTTTCAGTAACTTTTTTTAATAATGTAAACATTTTATGATAGGTGTTTACATACACAGTGTGATCCATGGTTTATACTACACTGGTCAATTATGGTGTAATAAAATCTTGCTTGTACCGTTTGATTCATATTAATAAATGTGAAAGACAGCTTTTAATCTAATTAAGATCCTTAAAGGGGTGGTTTACCTTTATAAGAGTTTGGAAATATAAATAGGTACAGTAATTTAGATCATATTTGCAATTTGTTTTAATTCAGAAAATGGATTGTCTCTTTACTGTGCCAGTCAGGGGACTGATATTGCAGGGAGGGGCAGGCAGTGCTCACTACTGTGTACACCCCTTCATTAATTTGATTGGCTGTATCACGTATCCAATCAGATCACATATATGCAAATAGATGGAGCATGTGCAATAGCAATCCATGCTTGCACTTCCTCCACCCTTTCCTCCACTGTTTGTAACGTCAGAATGATGTGGATAGGACCTTTTACAGCCAGAGTGTTGGCGAACTCCTTGGCTTGGGCAGAGAAGAGAGAACTAGAGATCTACGCAGCACTACGTTATTTTAAAATCAATCCATTTTTTTTATTAAACCAAATTACAAATATGATTAAAAAGACTATGTATATTTACAAACTCTTAATAAAGTTGAACCACCCCTTTAAGAGAATTTGAAAATATGTGATGTTCTTTTCTGGAAACTTTTCTGGAATGTTTTACCAGAGAGCTGTGTTTTCTTTATGAAACTGTGTTTTTAATGCACATTTCATTTTTATAGCCTAATAGCTATTAAAGACGTTTAAGGAACTCTGAAATCAACTGCATTTTTAATAAAGACATTTGTAACTCTATGGTTTGTCAATTACTATTTACTAAAATGTAATTGTAACAAGGTGGGGAGAAGGACTTCTTCCACAAGGTGTGGAGGTTGACTTTTTCACAGACTGTAAGGCGATGGGCTATAGTCCCCCTCATATAATCTTTATTAATAGTCAAAAAAGGAGACTGGCTCAGAAGACTAAAGGGGACGGATCTGTGCTGCAGATTCAGGTCTGGACTGGCATTCAAAATAGACCCTGGCATTTCAAGTACAAAAAGGCCCAAACAGCCCCCCATCAGCCCAATAAATAGTGACTGTCTATGGCATCTTACAGCAGCCCCTCTGGCATTTGCCAGAATCCACAGATTGCCAGTACGGGCCTGGTTGTGTTTTTTTGTTAGGAAGGAGGTTAGACTGAACTTTAAGAGTGAAGTATGTGATTTTGGGGGAAGATAGAAATTTAAAGATATTTTATTTAAAGGTTTACTTATTCTTTAAATCATCTTACTGCAGTTTATGTAAATGTTTATATATATATTATTATTATTAAGTCTTACGACAGGTCACCTAAATGTGCACACAAACTAATCTAATATTGCTCATATTATATCATATCATGACACCCTTAACTTAGTATTTGCTAGCACACCCTTTAATATCAAGTGCTTCCTATAGCCATGAATAAGCTTTCTACATGTCGCTACTGACAGTTTGGAATGTTCTTTATTTGCAGACTGCTCTAGTTCTTTCAGATTTGAAGGGGCCTTTTTCTAAGTGCAATTTTCAGATCTCTCCACAGATATTAAATGGGATTTAGACCTGGAATCATTGCTGGCACTCCAGAATAATCTTTAACCAATCATTGGCGCTGTCTGAAGTGCGCTTCAGACCCATGATCTGCAATCAGGCATAACTTTGTAACACTCAGTATTGCTTTCCATAATGCTTTGGATTCTTTTAATTTCATGATGCCATTCATAGACTCAAAGATTTGGCTTTATCACAGGAAAATGTGATTCCCTCCAGTGTGCTGGTGTGAGGAAAGGTGCCTTACCGGCACGGCGGGGAAGCCCGCCGCGCTGCCATCGGCGGGGACGCCCGCCGCGCCGTCTGCTCTCTGTGCCGGCTGTCTCCTAGGTGCGCGCGCGCGCGCACTTCCGCATCTTAAAGGCGCATGCGTGCTGACGTCATGACGTCAGCGCGCAAAGGCGCGAAATTCAAAATATTTAAAGGGCCATCTGTATTAGATTCATTGCCCGTGATAGGATTTGATCCTGGTGCTTTTCTGAGCCTTGTTTCTGTATCCTGCTTGTTGCCTTCCTGTGTTTTGACCCGGCTTGCTCCTGACTATTCTGATTATCCATATCTGACCCCGGCTTGTACTTTGACTACGATTTCGTCTCATCCTGCTGTATTGATTACCCGGTTTGACCCTTGCCTGTCTGACTATCCTTGATTGCTGCCCGCCCCGACCTAGCCTGCCTGACGACGACCTTGTTTAACCCTATTTGTACCGTGATCTTTGGCCTAACTGACTTTTTACAGTCGTGCCCCATTGCTAGCCAGAACTCCTGCCTTGCACCTCTCGTATAAGTCCAGGTGGCATCCGAGTAGCTGAGGGCTCCTCCCGAAGCCAAAGGCGGTCACGCTACTGGTGAAGCACGAGCTGAGACCAGGGTGCTCGGCACTAGCTCTGGTATTGGGTGCCGACCGTGACATTATCACGGGCCATGGAGGACCAAGATCACGTTGAGTCCGCTGCTGCTCCCCCCACTCCATCTGCTACTACTGAAGCGCTTCTTACTGCCCTGCTACAGCGTTTGGAGGATCAGGAGCAAAAACAGAATTATCTCCTGCAGGGTTTTCACAACCTAACCCGCCAGCTGGAGACTTCGCAATCTCCGCAGCAGCAGCCTGTTCCTAGTTTTTCCCCTTCTGTGGGGGCATCTGCTATGGGAGGTAACACCTATAGGCCCCAGGAGCCTAAAATTGCATTTCCTGAGAAATTCTCTGGGGACAGGTCCAAATTTTTCGTCTTCAAAGAGGCATGTAAACTATATCTTAGCTTTTTCCCTCATTCTTTCCCTTCTGGTGTGGAAAAAGTAAAATTTGTTATGACCCTTCTAGTGGGGGATCCCCAGGTTTGGGCCCTTAGACTGCCTCCTTCCGATCCTGCTCGTTCTTCCCTTGAGGTATTCTTTGATACTATGGCACTTCTTTACGATGACCCGGATCGTGCATCATCAGCCGATTCGGCGATTCGTAAACTGCGCCAAGGGAGACGGGATGCAGAGGTGTATTGCACAGAGTTCCGCCGGTGGGCAGGAGAGACCGAGTGGAACGATGCGGCCTTGCGCAGTCAGTTCCGTATCGGGCTATCCGACTCTATTAAAGATAGCCTGGTTAATTACCCCTTGTCGTCCAGTCTGGATGATCTCATGTCCCTAGCCATCCAGATCGATAGGAGACAAAGGGAGAGAAGGAGTGAAAGGGGTCATACTGCTTTCTCTGGGGCTACTTATGGGAAACCTGACTTAGTGACCAATGTTAAGTCTTCGGCTTCCCCGGTGTCTCCACCTCAGGAGGAGCCTATGCAACTAGGCCTATTCCATCTCTCTCCTGAGGAAAAGACACGCAGGCGGACCCTTGGGTTATGTATATATTGTGGGGACAAGGGTCATTTTCTCAATCAATGCACCAAGAGGCCGGGAAACGCCCAAGCCTAAATAAAGAAGGGGAGCTTCATTTGGGTGCAGGCGTTTCCTCTCCCCAATTTGCCTCTAAGGTGCAGCTACCGGTCAAACTGTCCTGGCCTACGGACTCTGTTAACTTGTCTGCTTTCGTGGACTCTGGGGCAGAGGGTAACTTTATTGAGGCCACATTTGCTGCTAAACATGGCATTCCTGTGGTCCCTCTAAGTGTTCCCATGAGGTTATTTACGGTGGACAAAAGACCTTTAGGGTCTGGTGTAGTAGATAAGAAAACTGTATCTTTATCCTTATGTGTGAACAATTTCCATGTTGAAGAGATAGTCCTTTTTCTTATTGAAGGTGCCTCTTCCCCACTCATTTTGGGTTTACCCTGGCTCCAGGTTCATAACCCCCAGATTAATTGGGTTACTGGGGAGGTGTCTCAATGGGGTTCTTGTTGTAGGGGTATTTGTATTCCCTCAACTATAGCAGCCACCTCACTTGAGGGGTTACCTGCAGCCTATTCGGCTTATGCCGATGTCTTTTCCAAAAAGGCGGCCGAAACCTTACCCCCACACAGACAGTATGACTGTCCCATTGATCTGGTTCCAGGTTCCTCTCCCCCTCGTGGTCGTACATACCCTCTTTCCCTACCTGAGTCCCAGTCCATGAAGGAATATATCCAGGAAAACCTCGAAAGAGGTTTTATCCGGCCTTCTAATTCTCCTGCAGGGGCGGGGTTTTTCTTTGTGGGTAAGAAGGATGGAGGTCTCCGTCCTTGTATAGATTACAGGGGTTTAAACAAAGTCACTATTAAAAATCGCTACCCTCTTCCTCTAATTTCTGAGTTATTTGATCAGGTTAAAGCTGCCAAGATCTATACCAAGCTTGATCTTAGAGGCGCATACAATCTCATCCGTATTAGAGAGGGGGATGAGTGGAAAACTGCTTTTAACACCAGGGACGGCCACTACGAGTATTTAGTAATGCCCTTTGGGCTCTGTAACGCCCCCGCAATTTTTCAAGAATTTGTCAACGACATCTTTCGTGACCTGCTGGGGGTATTCGTAGTGGTCTACCTTGACAATATTCTTATTTTCTCTGCTAATCTAAATGAACATCGTAAACATGTGTGTGAGGTCTTAAAAAGACTAAGGGAGAACAACCTGTATGCAAAACTAGAGAAATGTACCTTTGAAGTCTCTACTGTCCAGTTTTTGGGTTTTATTATTTCCGGCAAGGGTCTAGAGATGGATCCAGGCAAAGTGAGAGCTGTCCTAGATTGGGCCCAACCCTTTTCGTTACGCGCAATACAAAGGTTTCTTGGTTTTGCCAATTATTATCGTCAATTCATTAAGAATTTTTCTCTAATTGTAGCTCCCATCACAAATATAACCAAGAAGGGTGCTGATCCCAGTATATGGCCTCCTGAGGCTGTACAAGCATTTGAAACCCTCAAAAAAGAGTTTAGTTCTGCCCCTATCCTTAGATCTCCCGATTCCGCTCTCCCTTTCTTTGTAGAGGTAGATGCCTCTGAGGTAGGAGCTGGGGCAGTCCTTTCCCAAAGACACCCGATAACAAATAAGATGCATCCCTGTGCCTTTTTCTCTAGAAAGTTTTCACCTGCAGAGGTCAATTACGACATAGGGAACAGGGAACTGTTGGCCGTGAAATTGGCCTTCGAGGAATGGCGTCATCTCCTAGAGGGGGCTAAACATCTAGTTACGGTCTATACCGACCATAAAAATTTACTTTATATTGAATCCGCTAAGCGCCTGAACCCAAGGCAAGCCAGGTGGGCTTTATTCTTTTCAAGGTTCAATTTTTCTTTAACTTTTAAGCCCGGGTCAAAGAATACTAAGGCAGATGCACTCTCTAGGAGTTTCAATTCTGTTTCCTCCGACTCTAGTGAGTGTACTCCCATCATTCCCAGGGAGCTAATTATTGCAACTTTGGAATCTGACCTCTCTTTCTTATTGTCCCCGTTACAATCTTCTGCTCCTATTGAAACCCCATCTGGTAAATGGTTTGTCCCTGAGGAGTTTAGGGAACAAGTATTAAGAGAGGTTCATGATTCTAAAATGGCAGGTCATCCAGGAGTTGCAAAAACCATTTCTTTATTGTCCCGCCATATTTGGTGGCCATCCTTCAAGCAGGATGCTAAAACTTTCGTCAATTCCTGTCCAATTTGTCAGAGGTCTAAATCATCTCATCAGCAGCCCCAGGGTCTGTTAAATCCCTTACCCATCCCAATGAAGCCTTGGTCCCACATCTCTATGGATTTTATTGTGGAGTTACCCCCTTCTCAGGGTAAAACAGTAATTTGGGTGGTGGTCGATAGATTTAGTAAAATGGCTCATTTTATTCCTCTCCCACACCTCCCTTCTGCTAAAACCCTGGCTGATTTATTCATTACTCATATTTTTAAGTTTCATGGGTTTCCAGTGAATATTGTTTCTGACAGGGGAGTTCAGTTTGTGTCAAGATTTTGGCGTGCTTTCTGTTCTTTAGTTGGGACGGAATTATCCTTTTCCTCTGCCTACCACCCCCAAACTAACGGTCAAACCGAAAGGGTGAACCAGTCCCTTGAGCAGTATCTCAGGTGCTATGTGTCCGATAACCAGTCCACATGGTCTGAACTACTTCCCTGGGCAGAATTTGCATACAATAATGCTACCCATTCCTCCTCAGGGAGGTCTCCTTTCTTTGTCGTTTATGGGTTACATCCCAAAGCATTTTCTTTTTCTGGCTCTAATTCCCCCGTACCTTCTGCCAATTCCTCTGTCTTAAGGTTTTCCGAAATCTGGTCGCTAGTTCATGAGTCGCTATCTGCAGCTTCCCTAGCCCAGAAAAAAGCTGCTGACAAATCCCGTAGGGATGCTCCCCAGTACAAGGTGGGGGATTTAGTGTGGTTATCAACCAAGAATATTAAGTTAAAGGTTCCCTCTCCCAAACTGGGACCCAGGTTTATTGGTCCATATCCCATCATTGCAATAGTTAACCCATCTTCTGTCCGTCTGCAGTTACCTCCTAATTTCAAGATTGCTAATACTTTTCATGTTTCTCTCCTTAAACCTGCTGCTAACACTCGTCATTTGTCCGTTCCTCCCCCGGTGCTGATTGAAGGTCAGCCTGAATATGAGATCCAGGAGTTCCTTGACTCCCGCCTGGTGAGAGGTAAGTTACAATATCTTACCAGGTGGAAAGTCTTCGGCCCTGAGGAGAACTCCTGGGTCTCAGTTGATGACATCAAGGCTGACCGCCTTAGGAAGCAATTCCATTTAAGGTTTCCTGAGAAGCCTGGGGGTCCAGTGGCCCCCCCTAGAGAGGGGGGTAATGTGAGGAAAGGTGCCTTACCGGCACGGCGGGGACGCCCGCCGCGCTGCCATCGGCGGGGACGCCCGCCGTGCCGTCTGCTCTCTGTGCCGGCTGTCTCCTAGGTGCGCGCGCGCACTTCCCCATCTTAAAGGCGCATGCGCGCTGACGTCATGACGTCAGCGCGCAAAGGCGCGAAATTCAAAATATTTAAAGGGCCATCTGTATTAGATTCATTGCCCGTGATAGGATTTGATCCTGGTGCTTTTCTGAGCCTTGTTTCTGTATCCTGCTTGTTGCCTTCCTGTGTTTTGACCCGGCTTGCTCCTGACTATTCTGATTATCCATATCTGACCCCGGCTTGTACTTTGACTACGATTTCGTCTCATCCTGCTGTATTGATTACCCGGTTTGACCCTTGCCTGTCTGACTATCCTTGATTGCTGCCCGCCCCGACCTAGCCTGCCTGACGACGACCGTCAGTTTGGCCTAACTGACTTTTTACAGTCGTGCCCCATTGCTAGCCAGAACTCCTGCCTTGCACCTCTCGTATAAGTCCAGGTGGCATCCGAGTAGCTGAGGGCTCCTCCCGAAGCCAAAGGCGGTCACGCTACTGGTGAAGCACGAGCTGAGACCAGGGTGCTCGGCACTAGCTCTGGTATTGGGTGCCGACCGTGACAGCTGGTAATGAAACTGTTCTGTATGTTGAGTGGAGAAACTGGCTCATGGTACCTCCCATTCATTTTAAAGACAATAGCAGATGGGACGCTCTCCCCGTGAGTGGCAGTGCCCCCTAAAATACCTGAATTTTGCCCAATGTGAATTGATGCAAATAAAATTACTTCTTGTGCAATTGTTCAAAAGTGCATATGGGAACATTTTTGCACTGTTATGTGAGAAGTCAATCTAGCATATACAGCTTTTCTACTTCTACAAGCCAAATTAAATCACATTGGTAATGAATGATTGGATAAACAGGGTATTATTGCCACATGCTATATCCAGGAGTTACTTTGTAACAAAATGAATTATCGATTATTCATGCACATTAGGGGGCACATTTACTTACTCACGAACGGGCCGAATGCGTCCGATTGCGTTTTTTTCGTAATGATCGGTATTTGGCGATTTTTCGGGAAATTGCCACGACTTTTTCGTAGCCTTTCCGAATGTTGCGCAAAATGTTGCGATTTTTTCGTAGCGTTACTACTTGCGCGAAAAGTCGCGACTTTTTCGCAGCTTTCGTGCCGAGTATGAAAGATTCGGATTCATTCAAGCTTCAGTATGGTGACTTTTCTTGGGCCAGGTTGGAGCTGCAGGGTGCCATCGAGTCCTATGGGAGGCTTCCAAAATCATGCTAAGTCTGAAAGTTTCGCCCGCTGCTTACGAGCGCTCAATACGAAAAAGTCGCGACAAGATACGAGCGAATCGTAATGGCTACGAAAACTCGCGTTTTTTTGCGCAAATCATATTGGTAACGAAAAAGTTGCGACAATTTCCGAAAAGTCGTAAAGGCGATGAAAAAATCGCAAAAAATACGAAAAAGTCGCAACATGTTCGTTTTCCAATCGGAATTTTTCCAATTCGGATTCGTGGGTTAGTAAATGTGCCCCTATGTATCAGTTAGATCTGGCGAACAGTTGCAACTTATTTATGCCTGCCACAAAATCTTTTAATTTAATTATGTATCACCATGTTAATACAGGCAGCACAAACAAACATTGCCAGGAAGACCAAAGCTGACTTGAGATTCTGTCTACCTTCCTGTTCCTTATAACTAGGGGCAATAATCTAATGACACTTACAATTAGACTGCTTCACCTTTATGTCTGAAAATATTAACACTTCATTTTTCAGACACTACAACCCAAACACACAGTTGTTAGCATTGAAAGTTATTAGTATATTATTTATGAATATTTGTATTTATACAGTGCTACTTATTTAAATGTAAAGATAGACCTCTCCTGTTTTGATGTGACTGGTCCAATAAATGCTTTTCTATTACAGACTACCAAACTGCAAAATGTGCACCATCTTATTGCCACATCTTTTTACCTAAAAAGACAAAATATCATAAATATGAATTTCAGGGGTCTGCTGAATACCTGGAACCGTATATAAACAGGATTACCAAAGCTTGATTAAATGCTATGTTTTGCCTTTTTTTTTTGCACTTTGCCAGCCCTGTGATAAATTATACCATAAATGTTCTAAATTTCATGTCTTTCCTTAATAAATGGTTACCCAAGCACTCAAAAGTATGAAGCTGTATAGACCCCAAAGTATGAAGCTGTAGAGACCCCAAAGTATTTTTATTTTAACATTTGATTGGGCCCCTGCAATTAAGCTCTAATACCAATGGGTCAACACTGTCAAAACATGGTAGTTCAGCTTTTGCAAAGGGGCTGTCAACTGTCTGAATGCATCATCTTTAGGATGACATGTTTTTGGGGGACCCGATCAAAAGATCAGATTGGTGAATATTAATTTGTTTTTAAAAAGGAAGGTGCTCTACAAGTGGCTTTGTATAAGGGTGCTCGTGATATAACTTAATTTTAAGATTGCATGTTGAATTTTATTTTTCATTCAAAACTTTGACAGCTGGATAGCAAATTGCAAACAACCAGCTGGCAAAAGGGGAACTAGTTAATTTGGTTCTCCAGCTCTAGAGGGCTTACTGCTCGAAAAAAGTAGGGGGACCCAGATGTGCGACATCATATATGGAACCACAAGTGACCCCTTTGGAGTACATTTGTTCCATATACTGGCACATAATTTATACTATGAGCTGTCAATTAGATTTTAAAGGTCCATCAGCTAAGAATGTAGTGCTGATATGCTTGGCAGTTAATTTTTAAACTGTAATATTTTAATATCAATAGTTTTGCTTGCATGTATGCAGTATGTGTAGTTAAAGGTGAATTACATCCAAACACAACATAAGCTTTTTGAAAGGTAAATATAATTTCAAGCAACTTTGCAATATACATCAATTAAAAAATATGCAGCCTTTTCATGATTTATGTATGATTTGGACCAGTTACCTAATTCTAGCCCCCTGTTCTACTGCTGATCTGACTACCTTGAGATAAAATGTAACAGTAGTTGACTGTCCTCAGCCTGCATTCTCCAAATCCTGTAATTCCCTGTACATGTGATGTCAATAAGGAAAGGAACATTGCAGTGTATTGTGGGTTATGTAGTTCCTGCATGTGGTCTATAAGCTGTGGAGAGGTTGCTACAATTTGTAACATCAGTGTTTTAGGCCCTCCTTCACTGTCAGGATTTCAAATGATGCAAAAAGAGATCTGTTTTGCAGCTGGATTTTAGCATAAAAATGGTATTAAGTGATACTTTTTGGAGGAACACATTACAGTGATAGGAATATTAAGAGTTTCTGTGTTGTGTGGGGCTCTATAACAAATTTTGATTTAGAAGCCCCCCATTGTTCCCATTTAAGTGTGATTCACTGCTCTGCAAGATATTTCTAACAGTGATTTAGCTGCTCGCCCCTGGGATTTAAAAACACTTCTCATAGCACATTTCTCATTTTCTATAACACAACTTGTAATCCAAGCAGTGTGAAGAATGAATTAAACTAAATCATATTTCTTTGCAGGGACATGATGTGGGCAGCCGTTACAAGTAAACAGTCAACAAAGGCTAGGTAATGCAGTATGTTTTTCCACCCTACAAATTATCCAATCATTTGCTTTCTAATCCAGTCTTTTACATTTTTAATTGTTGTGAATGTCTAAATTAGTTGGCTGTCACAGCTCTTAGTAATATAAAAGCTTCAGTACAAAGAAATGGCTTTCAGTTTATTAAGATAAGGAAGATTAAGGAGCAGGTTTTTAGCTTATTTAGCTGTTATAGAAAATATTTTTTGTGCCTCAAAATAGAGAAAGCTGCACAAATTTGTAAATCATTTCATTTATTAAATGATTAGTAAACTATGATTTGTGCCATGTCAGACAGGTGGCAAATGAATTGAATGATACATGATATGTGTCCCTGATATCACACATAATAAAGATTCACACCACTTACAGTGGCAACTGTTACAACAGATACAATATCTAAATTGGGATATAAAGTGTAGCACTCACTGGCACAAGAGAACCCTGTACTAAATTGCCTATCTTGAGCAGGTGGTAGTACAGGGCTTTGTCTGCAACTTGCATCACCTGAAGCTTTTTCCTTGCATTATCTGAGTGTCACTCAAGGAATGTGTGTGCAAGGGAATGCCCACTTTCAGCCAATGCACCGCCTCTTCCATGGTGGGCTCAGTAGGACCCACTAGTGCTGCATTTGTGCTAAGGTTCATAGAGGTGTGTCTGACAGCCCTGGCTACTTTTGATGCTACTATGATTTTTAGTTTCATGACCAAAACACAAGGGGTAATTCATAACCCCAGGGGGCCCAAGTCCAAGAGCACTAAGAGATGAAAGAGCACACCCCCAGTATGCTGCTCTCCAACTCATTGCCTTTGCCCCTCCTGTCTCTCCATACCGTGCTCCTCTGAATGACATACAAGTTACAGGGTGGGATGGGAGAAACCTAGGTGCCTAATGCAGGCAGCGCTCAGTTCACGGTGCATTCTGCAGATCTGTGTGCTCCAAAGGCAAAGGCTATTTGCACAATACAACATGCTAAGGCATTGTAAATGAGCCCCATGGTCTTCTGATACAATTGGAAGATTTCTTTGCATTATATTGTCTATAAACTGTAAGTGTTAAACATTGGCACCTCTGTATCGTTCTACAGGTTTCAGGCTTAAAACTCTAAGGCTCATGTCACACACACTCTGTTTTCACTTGCAGCTAATAAATCAATAAATCCCACTATCACCTGTGACTGTAGTGATAGGTGTGAATGGAATCTGTTGGTCACTCCACACAAGTGCACATTTTGGTCAGAAATAGTGTGTATTATGTGTCCAAAACCAGTTTACCCAGTGATTCCTTTCAAGCTTACTGCAAACACATGCGGTAGTAGGGCTTACTGGCTATTTGTACACACTTGCTGTGTGTATTGATGCCATTCTCTTAAGGTAATTGTGACCAGACCTGTTTGTTACACTTCCTCACCTCCTCAGTCTTTTCTGATGAAAAGTGCAGCAGAAGCTAGGGTGTCCTGGAGCTACCACCCAACCTGAATGTGGTGGTAATTCCAAGGTCTCCAGAGTGGGCTGCATCAAAAGCCACACTAGTCTTTTGCCAAAAAAATCACAACTTTCATCTGATACACAAAAACACACAATAGCTTGCAGACTCTTCAGGCGCAATTGTGATGGCTGCAACTCAGTTCTTGCCCTCAATAATGCTGGAATCCAGGGAAAAAGCCTGCATTACTGGGAAAAAAATATGGCAATTTGCATTCAAAATTTGAACTGAGTAATTATTATTATTATTATTATTAACATTTATTTATAAAGCGCCAACATATTCCGCAGCGCTGTACAATAAGTGGGTTTCGTACATTGGACATACAGAGTAACATATAAAGCAATCAATAACCGATACAAGAGGTGAAGAGGGCCCTGCCCAAAAGAGCTTACAATCTACAAACTGAGTTTGCAATTGAAGCTTAAAGTGATCTACACAAAGACAATAACTTCACTCATGCTTAATTACTAAATTCTAAAATCACACACATTCTAATACTCAGACAGATGGTGCCCCAGAAAAATATTCTTATGCACTACTCAACTCCTGCAATGTTTCCTCTTGGCAGCAGTATTTATTTATATAGTTACAGAAAATAAATATTTGCTCCAGCTGAGTGACTTAGGCTAATGAAAAGCTGCAACTCCAAATTCTTGTGCTTTTCTAGTTGTACAGAGAAATGGACTACTTCAATATATTCCTCTGATTAGAAATGTCTAGGTATATATGGTATGCGTAGTATTCATTTTTGATTCTTATTTTAAGCACCAATATATTTTGCAATTTATGAAACAAGTACAAGACCAAGTGGGACATGGGGTGCTAACCTCACTGGTAAAACATCCTTCAAGGCCAGGGCCGGAATTACACATTTACTGGCAAAGTAAATACCAGTAAATTTGTAATATCCTAAAATTTTGCCCTCAGCCCACCCACCACAACCTTACCTTTTTTGCCCCCCACCAATCTCCCCTCCATCCACTCTCTAGCTGTTTGTTGTGACATAGCTCCACCCCTTTGAACATCACTCACCTACCTTGTCACCGCCCCAAGCTATCTGATAAAAAGAATTTTAAAAGTGAGCAATCCTAAGTGGGACCCACTACAATAAATGCAAAATGGGGACATATTGACGCAATTCATTAAAGGTACTTGTGTCCAAACAACTAATGCTGTTTTTAGCATTTTGTGCATTGTCATGCTGCAAATGATGTAATCCCTACTCTGGCAATTTGCACTGGATTAGCAAAAATTCACACACACAATTGGGGCAGGCACAACTCAGCTCATGCCTGCAATGAGGAGGGAATTTTGTAAAATACAAAAAACTTCGGTGGAATGAAAAATATGGTGATTTGAAAAATTGCAAATTGCACTGTATTTGTAAATGACTGTTACAGGAGCAATATACCACCCATTTTGAAATGAATTAATTTAGTAGGGCTATGTAGAAAAGGTACAGTCTTTGAACTTCTAGAAATAAATATAAATGTATTTTATTTTTACACAGAATTGCAGAATTCATCATTTTACAATGAAACAAAGTGAGGGAGAGGGTTATATTACACTGTCTACATAAGGGATCTTGGGAAATAACTCGAAAAGAGTTTCGTGGAATCAGTCATGTTTGTGTAAAAAATACATTTATATTATATCTAGACGTTCAGATAGTGTCTATGCACCTTTTCCACATAAGCCCAATTGAATGAGCTCATGTTAAAAAGAATGGTTTATTTTCTCTTAAAAAGAACTATACTGTCAGACTGAAAATTTTTCCAACAGGTAATTACCAACTTGGAATACAGTAATTATTGCTCTTTTTATTTCCCATTTTGTGATGTTTGTGTGTAACTCACTGATTACCTAACAAGAAATAATGCAGCTCTAACTGTAGTATGAAGAAGTGTGGGAGTAAAAGTCATAGCTTTGCCAATTTAATGGATGATGTCACCTAGCATGTATGTGTGCCCTTGGTTTGTGTGCAAGCACAAACCAAGGGCACATACTTTTAAAAAAGTATATTTTTCATGAAAGTGATTTATTTGTATTTATATTTTTTTTAATCATAAATCAGTGTTTACTTATGGCCTGTTTTATGTGATTTATTTTTATAGACACCCTTAATGGTTAAAGGTAAAGTTTTCCATAACATAATTAAAAAATTGTTATCAGAATAACAATATATGAGGTGCCTTTTCTATGCAGTGTATTGTGTAACACAAAATGCATTTTATAAAGCCAAAATGTGTGCGTTTTCTCCTGACAAATTACTTTTTGTACATTCACAAAATACATTTTGTCAGCTCACAATTAATTCTATAAGCATTAGTATCATTTTGTTTTAACAAAATACACTTTTCAGCAGAAAAATTATTTTGTAGTTACACTTATTCCATCACAAATTTACTCCCGATAACACAAGGATAACTGTAACAACAGTCCTGTTAAAAATTTTCTATTGTAGTTACAAAATACATTTTGTGTAATGAATGTTATTTTACTTTGACTGTATTTTGTGTTCACAGAATTCATTTATATTGACAAGTTTATATGTGAAAGGGCTCATTTAGATTCTGAAGTGCAGTTGTGGTCCTGCAAATTTCCCTCAGTCAGTTGCGTGTAAAAACACTATAATTTAGGGCATTTGTCAATATACTGTATATTTCTTACACTTTATACTGTATAGTTGCGCTAAATTCCACTTCCACTGCTAACACAGGGGAACCCTGGGCATACCACAGAAATTTAAAATCAGGTTTCTATGGTGCAAAACCCTACAGAAGTAAAATATGATACAATACTTATAAAGGTAAGAGGCCAAGACTGGCAAAAACTGCAGAAATAATAACATTAGCACACAGGCAGAGTTTTTGGTTTGCTTACAAAGAATGAAGTAAAGTACATAAAAATGCAGTAAAAGTGTTTTGACACAAGCATCCCGGAACAATAGTATGAAATATTATATAATGGCCACAGAGCGCCAAGAAAAGCAAACAGTAAAAAAAAGATAAACAATAGGACAGTTTTAGAAGCTGCCAAGAAGTAAATGTCCTAAGGTACTAAGGTAAAACAATTATTTCCCAAAGAAAAAAAAAACAGTTTTACAGATTAACAACAGTAATTAATTTTCAACTGACAGTAAACCCTGATTTGCTGGGACAGGAGATGACCACTTCCCAAGAACAGAAAATACATGTAACAGTTTAAATTATAGGTGTCGTGCTGAGGGCCCAAAGGGACAACTAACACCAGGGTTTCACTCAGAAAAATGTATTTTTCTTAAATTGTTCACCTGCAGTATTTTCTTGGAATTTTCCAGTGTTTCCTGTTTTATCATCTGTTAGTGGCCCTGGTTTCCCTGGTACTTACTCTGTTTGCCTTCTATTTCTTTACACCTTCTTTTTCATTACTACTTATTTCTGTTTTCCTTTCCAAATTTCTTTTATATTGTTCTTTCATATTACTTTTCTCCTTTCCCGTTCTTTTTTTTTTTTACTTCATATGCAAATCCTTGAGCCCTTGACCCCTTAGAATAACAAGCAGCCTGTCAGACATACGCCAAGGTTTTGTGTGATTTAGATATTGATAAACAATTTGCACAGAGTTCAGGGTATGTTGATTTGATATTGATCAGACTTCCAGGGTCTTGGAAAATGAGGTCAAAGTAATCTCTAGGTCTATATGGAACTGGGAAACGAAACTGGTCTTATAACAACTTTATCAGCAATTAGAATTGTATGTGGTTTCCCTGTAGAGAGAGTGAATTTCCCCAACCCTACAGGCTAGGTGATTACAACTAAAGATTCTTCAGAGTGGCATTCCAATCTAAAGCATCACAGAAGGGCTCAAAGTGTGAAGATGTCAGACTCTAACATGTCAGAACTAACATGTCCCTGGGGGGCACCTTTGGTATTGAAGATGCACAAATCCTTTTATGGTGTATTTAAGAAACTAATAAGAAAAGGTTCTTCTTCCCAAGACTTCATGGTCAGAGACCATAGACCTTTCCCCTTATTTGCTAATAATGAACGTAATTTTAAAATCCAGAAAATAGTAACTGTAGTACAGAACAATTACCAGAATTTCGAGGATCAAAGTGTTCTTCTACAAATTGTACAAAACAATTTCACACATACTGACAGGGAGTGGAAGTTTTCCTAGCTTTTAATACCCAATTTTGCAAGTTCACTCTCAAAGCTTTTGACAGCCTCTGCCTTTTAATTTTCAAGAAATCAGAGACAGGTGACACACATCTTTAAAAAAACACTTTGCCACTTATCAGGAGACCCTGTTGTGCTGGCTCCAGAATTACTGCTGTCATCAGAATGCCTCCTTTACTTCTTAACACCATTCAAATGATAGGAAACACAGTAATGTCCCTTTCCAGCTCTGAAGAAAAGTGTTTGCCCAACTTGACCTTGGGAGATCGGCTTCTTCAGATGCATTTTTTTGTATTTGTGACACCATAAAATCTGCTTCTTAAATGCCAGACTTTTGGGCTGTGGCATAAAAAACTGAGGGATTGAGACTCCATTCCTCTGGATTCTGATTAAGAAAGTTGCTATGTAGAATCTGCTTGGTGCATGAAAGGGAACCAAATTGCACAGGGTAGCTTCTGCCCAAGACATAGTGACATATTAATCAGATATTGAGACTAGAACTCACCAAAGTCCACCAGAAAGAAATCCCACCACTCTTTATTAATTTCAATGGGATTTGCAAGGCATATTTATCATATTTATATTCGTAATGTGTGGTTCACTCTTTGATAAATACCATTTTAAAAATCCCATAGAAATGAATAGCTGAATGTTAATCTGGTGAGTTCTAGTTTCACGTTTTGATAAATATGCCCCATAATGGGAGATGGAAAAGTGCAGTGCTTTATATTCTTTGTTCTGTCACTTTCCTGGCCAGGGGCAGCTATTGCCATTCTCTCTTTCTCTCTCTCTCTCAAATCTCTGGCTTACATTCCTCTATTGGGTGTACAGGAATAAGCACAAAGGGAGTAAAACAAGGGCAAACCTCTTACTGATATAGGTGTTAGCAAAGTATTTCTCACATGCTGTCAAATTTTAAGAATAACGTGAAGACAGAGATTTCCAAAAATACATCAAATCTACTTTTCAGGTTTACGCATTGTCATAAATAATCACTGGATATGTCAAGGTTATTTCTGAAGGCTGCAGTCATTTTCTGGTAGATGTTATGATTCTGTATGAATTAACAACAGATAAAGAATAAAGTCCTAAGCAAACATTTGTTCATTTAGTGCTGTAAAAGTATATGAAACATGCATAGCTCGTGAAATTGTGTAGGGTTTCTGTGGATGGACCATATATTTGGGGTTAGTGTCATTTAGATTTGTGGGGACAAATTGACCAGCCTCCAATATATTTGGAAGCCCTAATGATTTCTCATACTACTGTCATGGTAAGATGCAATTACCTGACTCGCACCATGAACTCCAGATTTTATAAAAATGTTCCAGCCCATATATAGCTGGAAGGCCAAATAGCGAAGTACCGAGGAGTAAGCGAACGCGTAGTCAAAACGGGTCCGGGCTGGCAGCAAGGTTCACAAGCGGGAAGTTCAGGCAGAAGGTCAGATAACAGAAGTTTTCAACAAGAAGTAACACTGGGCACACTAAAAGCGATAACCGAGCACTGTGGATTATTTGCAAAGTCTTTTTAAAGCTCCCGCCGCTGTAATGAGCATCATGACGTCAGCCGCTGCGTCATTGCGCGCGCGTGCGCGCACTGGAACGCAAATGGCATCTGCGTTCCACTTGCACTCCCTGCGCGCCTGGATGGAGAGTGCCTTTACACAAATTAACATTAATATATAATAAGTTTTGTTATAAGTTTTGACATGGAATCACTAGAGATGAGTGAATCTACCTATTTGTGAAAGGGCCAGGTTTGCCAGCAAGAGAGCCAGCATAACAGCCTCCTGGATAGGGAGAGGGTGGGCCATGGCTGCCAAGACCAATGCTGATGTCATCAGCTTAGCCATCCTGATTGGTTTATAATTTGGTGGGATATTTGATTTGGGTAACCGGTTTAAACCGGTCACTCTTGGAGCCACAAGCCAGGGGGAACAGGAAAAATTTAACTGTCCCTCAATTTGCTGGCTTCCAGCTTCTCCAAGGTTTTTTGCCATGTCAGACAATGCCTCCCTTAATGATATCCACAGGAGGCAATGAATGGTTACAGTGCCTGCTGAAGGCACAGAATGGGAGAGCGGAGCTTGTGGCACCCATTACAACAGAAGGCAGCAGCAGAGGCAGGAGTTTACGCCGTCCTGTGTGCCTGAGTCCCAGCCCTGCCAGTGTTACAAAAAAGGGAAGAAGGATTCGTCAGAGGAGCTCCAGCTCACCTGCGCAAGAGGGTTCGCATTCTCCACATGTGCAGCGGAGTCTTTCCCCCAGACGTGGACTTCGCTCCGGAGACACCCCCGGTCAACGCAGCTCCGGTTCGGCTACTCAGTGGCGGCATCGCAGTGCCCCCAGGTCGGCGCCTCCCTCTCGCTCTCCTCCTCAGCCGGCAGGTGATGAGGAGGACTTTCTTTTTGTTGGTGGTGTGTGGTGTGATAATCTCTGTGCTGTACAGGTAATCAACAACCAGACCTCATCATCTGTTCCAGTAATAAAAGTACTTAGGGAATTGATCCTCAGTTGCTTGCGTCTCAATATATGGATTAGGGCCAAGCATGTTGCAGGGGTGGACAACTGCATTGCTGACTCTCTCTCCCATTTACAGTTCAACAAATTCCGGAGGCTGGTTCCTCATGCAGAGAAGGAGGGTAGGTTTGTGCCTGTTCACTTGTACAGCATTTTTCCGGGGAATTAATGAGGATGGTATCTTATTCATTAGCCCCATCGACCATGAAGGCATACAGCAGGGTCTGGTATAACTGGTTGACTATAGCTGACACTGAAAATGGCATCAGAAAACATTCTGATTGGATTCAAGCTACTTTGGGTTATATGTTAATGCTAAAAGAGACAGGTTGCACTGTATCCACGGTTGAAAGAAACATGTCTGCCCTGTCATTTTTATTTAGGCTCCTTAAATGGCCAGATGTTTTGCAGGTATTCTTGATCAAAAAGATGTTGAAGGGTTGGAAATTGAAATCAAAAAGTAAGGATCACTGATGGCCAGTATCTTTGAATTTATTAAATAGGTTAATTGACATCACAAATGCAGTATGCATCAACCACAATGAAGTTCTGTTATTTCAGGCTTCTTTTTCAGTAGCCTTTTTCTGTGCCTTCAGGGTCGGTGAGCTAGTATCACCATCTACTCAGACACCAGGTGGTCTATTAATACAAGATGCCATTTTGTCCACTAGTTCAGCCCTTTTTAAAATCGGTTTTTCAAAGACTGATCGCACAGGAAAGGGAAAAATTATTTCATTAGCAAAAATTGGGGGCCCCTGTTGTCTGGTCAATTTGTTACATAGTTACATAGGGTTGAAAAAAGACCAGAGTCCATCAAGTTCAACCCTTCCAAGTAAACCCAGCACACACAACCTATACTTACCATTTACTATATATCTATACACTCACATACATAAACTATATATACAACCACTAATACTAACTGTAGATATTAGTATCACAATAGCCTTGGATATTCTGCTTGTTCAAACACTTATCCAGGCCCCTCTTAAAGGCATTAACAGAATCTGCCATTACAACATCTCTACGAAGGGCATTCCACAACCTCACTGCCCTCACTGTGAAAAACCACCTACGCTGCTTCAAATGGAAGCTCCGTTCCTCTAATCTAAAGGGGTGACCTCTGGTGCGTTGATCATTTTTATGGGAAAATACCTGCAAAGCAATGTTTTAAAGATGTTCCATTTTCCTTCTGTGTCTAATCCTATGAAAAGCCTTTCCCAGTTGACACATTGCAGAGATGCCCTTATACTGGCAGAGTCTGCACGTCTAAAATCCAGCGTTTTAGTTAATCCCTTATAGCGCTGTCTCTGCAGCATTATCTCAAAGGAGACCATGTTGTGATCACTGTTCCCCAAATGCTCACCCACATAAATGTTAGAGATGAGTTCATTATTATTAGATATCACCAGGTCCAAAATAGAGTCATTCCTAGTAGGTTCTTGAACCACCTGAAATAAGCTTTTTCTGACTTAGCCACAACATTACTCCAGTCAATGTCCGGATAATTAAAGTCCCCCATAATAACAACTTGACCCAGTTGTGAAGCATCCTCAATTTGCAACAGTAGCTGGGTCTTATCCCCCTCTTCTATACGGGGTGGTTTATAGCATACACCAATGATCATTTTCTTTGTGACCTTCACCCCTACTGAAATTTCTACACAAAGAGATTTGACTTTTCATTGGTAATGTCTTTATTACATGGCTTTAAATCTGACTTTACATAAAGACAAACCCCTCCACCCTTTTTAATCTCTCTGTCTCTCCTATAAAGTGTATAACCATTTAAATTCACGGCCCAGTCGCATTTTTCATCCCACCAGGTCTCAGTGATACCAATTAAATCATAATTTTCAATACATGCAATAGCCTGCAGCTCCCCTAAGTTACCCGACAAGCATCGTGCATTAGCCAGCATGCAGCTTCTCCCTCTGATGTTTACATTAGCTAACGGAGAGTTAGAGCTAAGGTGAAAATTAGTCTGTTTCCCTTGTAACAACGGAAGCTCCTTATCTGATAAACTATAACAGGGGTCCTCAAACTTTTTAAACAGTGGGCCAGTTCATGGTCCCTCAGATTGTTGGGGGCCGAATTCACGCTGCCTGCTCCCTGCTGCAGGGTCAAACTACAGCCTGCTCCTGTGTCTTCTCTCTCCCAGCTCCCCCGCTCCGTCCTCTCTCTCCCAGCACCCCCGCTGCATACTCCCGCTATCTGCTCTGTCCTCTAGTTCCCCGCTGATAGGGGTGAGGACATAGCAGGGGCCAGGTAAATTACCTTGGGGGGCCGTAGTTTGAGGACGCCTGCACTATAATATGATAAACTTATCTGATGGAGTTCATCTCAATCCTATACGCCTGGACATTTTGAACATGGATTTTCAGGGTGGCATTGAAGAACCCTTGACAGGGTTTCGGCACCGACAAGGTCTGTTTAAAATCAATTTAGTGAGTTAAGCTGCCAGGGTCCGTAGCTCACGGCTTGGTCCCTCTTGGCAGCTCAAGACTCTTGGTTATTGGTAATTCATTCGTGCCTGCTGACTTGTTCAGCAGTTGGCATAACGTGTTAATGGTTGTAACAAAATATTAATTAAAGCTGTGGCCTTTATTTCTCCCATGCTTTGGTCTTGTGTCTTTATTCCAGTTACCTGCCACAGCCAGTGTTTATTATTTTCACCCATTTGGGCTGATAGACAGCCATGCATCCTTTTCATGTTTTTTGTTTTGTTTTTGTTGCTATTAACTCTTTTACTGCCAAGCACGTATGGCATACGTGCTGGCAGTAAAAGGGCTTAAACGCCAACGACGTGTCTCATACGTCGTTGGCGTTTAAGCGCTGCCCTCTGCAGCGGCGGCATGTGCCGCCGCTGCAGAGGGCTTCTAACAATGACAGCCCCCCTGGGCAATGTGCCAGGGGGGCTGTCATCAGGGTCCTGCGAGCCGATCGCTCGCAGGACCCTCCAGGAAGCAGCAGACGCGATCGCATCGCATCTGCTGCTTCCTGCTTCCTCTCTCTCCCCCAGCGCCGGCCCAAATGAGGAAGGAGGCGATCGGTCTTCAGGAACAGGTAAGGAGTTTTTTTTTTATTGCATTTACACACTTTTACACACTTATACACACATTTACATACATTTATACACACTTACATACATTTACACATACTTACAGCACACATTTTAGCATTTTTTTATTTATTTTTTTTATTTTTATTTTTTTTCATTTTTCACAGTTTTATACACTTATTTACACTCATATACACACTTACACACTATCACACAACTTTTACACATGTACACAAACACTTTGGTTTTTTTTTGTTTTGCTTTTTTTTTTTTTTTTTTTTTTCATTTTACCACTTTGTTTTTATTTTCTTTTACCTAAAAACTGTTTATTTTGACAGCGTAACTATTGGATCAGATATTCTGGCCACTAATTACACTGTCATGTAACTTATTTTGTTGTTTCACTGATTTGCACAATTTTTGTGGTTTTATCACATTTTATCCCTGTATAAGTGTTCCTGATCTGTTTTTAGCGTAGCTTTGCCAGGTGTAACTTTGGTGTACAAAAATAACTTTACCTATTTTGAATTCATCAGAATGTGTACTTTCCAAAAATATATGGTTTTCTGGGGGTCACTGTATAGTTAGGGGGGGTTACTGCACATAATACACTGACAGGGGGCTCTGTGTGCAAAAGCTGAGTTGGCAGGCGAGAAATCCTTATGCGCTATTTTCATTTTGGGTTCAGTACATACCGCAGACTTTGGTATATCTATGCATATTGGGCATCAAACTGTTCAGTAGGCCTCTGGTGTTCCTATTTGGGGTGACTTGCCTTTGTACGCAAGAAATTGTGTGAGATAAATGCGGCAAATTGCAACATTTTTAGGCGATTTTCTGAAATGTCATAAAAACCGATAACTTTAGGAAAGCTTTGCGGCTTGGTACTTTGATGTAGAAAGGACTCTTTACCCTTGTTGGATTTGTCAGAATGTGTACTTTCCAAAAATATATGGTTTTGTGGGGGTCTCTGTATAGTTAGGGGAAGTTTTGGCACATAATACACTGACAGGGGGCTCTGTGTGCAAAAGCTGAGCTGGCAGGCGAGAAATCCTTATGCGCTATTTTCATTTAGGGTTCAGTACATACTGCAGACTTTGATATATCTATGCATATTGGGCATCAAACTGTTCAGTAGGCCTCTGGTGTTCCTATTTGGGGTGACTTGCCTTTGTACGCAAGAAATTGTGTGAGATAAATGCGACAAATTGCAACATTTTTAGGCGATTTTCTGAAATGTCATAAAAACCAATAACTTTAGGAAAGCTCTGCAGATTGGTACTTTGGTGTAGAAAGGACTCTTTACCCTTGTTGGATTTGTCAGAATGTGTACTTTCCAAAAATATATGGTTTTGTGGGGGATCTGTATAGTTAGGGGAAGTTTTGGCACATAATACACTGACAGGGGGCTCTGTGTGCAAAAGCTGAGCTGGCAGGCGAGAAATCCTTATGCGCTATTTTCATTTAGGGTTCAGTACATACCGCAGACTTTGGTATATCTATGCATATTGGGCATCAAACTGTTCAGTAGGCCTCTGGTGTTCCTATTTGGGGTGACTTGCCTTTGTACGCAAGAAATTGTGTGAGATAAATGCGACAAATTGCAACATTTTTAGGCGATTTTCTGAAATGTCATAAAAACCAATAACTTTAGGAAAGCTCTGCAGATTGGTACTTTGGTGTAGAAAGGACCCTTTACCCTTGTTGGATTTGTCAGAATGTGTACTTTCCAAAAATATATGGTTTTGTGGGGGATCTGTATAGTTAGGGGAAGTTTTGGCACATAATACACTGACAGGGGGCTCTGTGTGCAAAAGCTGAGCTGGCAGGCGAGAAATCCTTATGCGCTATTTTCATTTAGGGTTCAGTACATACCGCAGACTTTGGTATATCTATGCATATTGGGCATCAAACTGTTCAGTAGGCCTCTGGTGTTCCTATTTGGGGTGACTTGCCTTTGTATGCAAGAAATTGTGTGAGATAAATGCGACAAATTGCAACATTTTTAGGCGATTTTCTGAAATGTCATAAAAACCAATAACTTTAGGAAAGCTCTGCAGATTGGTACTTTGGTGTAGAAAGGACTCTTTACCCTTGTTGGATTTGTCAGAATGTGTACTTTCCAAAAATATATGGTTTTGTGGGGGTCACTGTATGGTTAGGGGAAGTTTTGGCACATAATACACTGACAGGGGGCTCTGTGTGCAAAAGCTGAGCTGGCAGGCGAGAAATCCTTATGCGCTATTTTCATTTTGGGTTCAGACTTTGGTATATCTATGCATATTGGGCATCAAACTGTTCAGTAGACCTCTGGTGTTCCTTTTTGGGGTGATTTGTCTTTATCTGATCTTTATCAAGAAATTGTGAGAGATAAATGCGGCAAATTGCAACATTTTTATGCGATTTTCGAAATGTCATATAAATCTGCAAACTTAGGAAAGCTTTACAGCTTGGTACTTTGTAGCAATAAGAAATATTTACCCATTATAGATTCGGGGGGATGTGTATTTTCCAAAAATATATGGCTTTCTGGGGTGAATGTACTTTTTTTGTAGCATTATCCCACATAAAGGATGTAAATGTGTTGATTTTGCAGGAGCTGAAATGATAGATCATATGGGGGTATGTTCCCATTGAGGCCCCTACATGCCACATACTTAGGTAAACCTATACATATTGGGCATCAAACTGTTCAGTGGACCCCTGGCGTTCAAATTTAGGGTGTTTTATCTTGGTACCTAACACTATGTGGGAGATAAGATGCTGCAAAGTGGAAGCTTTGAGGGGATTTTTGGAAATGTCATCAAAATTGCTAACTTTAGAAAAGCTGTGCGGCTTGGTACTTTGGAGTAGAAAGACACGGGTACCCATTTTAGATTCGGGGGAATGTGTACTTTCCAAAAATATATGGCTTTCTGGGGTGAGCATACTTTTTTGTAGCTTTATCTCACATATAATGATGTAAATGTGTTGATTTTGCAGGAGCTGAAATGACAGAAATGACAGTATATATGGGGGTATGTTCACATTCGGGCCCCTACATGCCACATACTTGGGTAAACCTATACATATTGGGCATCAAACTGTTCAGTGGACCCCTGGTGTTCAAATTCAGGGTGTTTTGTCTTGGTACCTAATGCTATGTGGGAGATAAGATGCTGCAAAGTGGAAGCTTTGAGGGGATTTTTGGAAATGTCATCAAAATTGCTAACTTTAGAAAAGCTGTGCGGCTTGGTACTTTGGAGTAGAAAGACATGGGTACCCATTTTAGATTCGGGGGAATGTGTACTTTCCAAAAATATATGACTTTCTGGGGTGAGCATACTTTTTACTAGCTTTATCCCACATATAATGATGTAAATGTGTTGATTTTGCAGAAGCTGAAATGACAGAAATGACAGTTCATATGGGGTATGTTCACATTGGGGCCCCTACATGCCACATACTTAGGTAAACCTATACATATTGGGCAACAAACTGTTCAGTGGACCCCTGGCGTTCAAATTCAGGGTGTTTTATCTTGGTACCTAATGCTATGTGGGAGATAAGATGCTTCAAAGTGGAAGCTTTGAGGGGATTTTTGGAAATGTCATCAAAATTGCTAACTTTAGAAAAGCTGTGCGGCTTGGTACTTTGGAGTAGAAAGACATGGGTACCCATTTTAGATTCGGGGGAATGTGTACTTTCCAAAAATATATGACTTTCTGGGGTGAGCGTACTTTTTACTAGCTTCATCCCACATATAATGATGTAAATGTGTTGATTTTGCAGAAGCTGAAATGACAGAAATGACAGTTCATATGGGGTATGTTCACATTGGGGCCCCTACATGCCACATACTTAGGTAAACCTATACATATTGGGCATCAAACTGTTCAGTGGACCCCTGGCGTTCAAATTCAGGGTGTTTTATCTTGGTACCTAATGCTATGTGGGAGATAAGATGCTTCAAAGTGGAAGCTTTGAGGGGATTTTTGGAAATGTCATCAAAATTGCTAACTTTAGAAAAGCTGTGCGGCTTGGTACTTTGGAGTAGAAAGACATGGGTACCCATTTTAGATTCGGGGGAATGTGTACTTTCCAAAAATATATGACTTTCTGGGGTGAGCATACTTTTTACTAGCTTTATCCCACATATAATGATGTAAATGTGTTGATTTTGCAGAAGCTGAAATGACAGAAATGACAGTTCATATGGGGTATGTTCACATTGGGGCCCCTACATGCCACATACTTAGGTAAACCTATACATATTGGGCATCAAACTGTTCAGTGGACCCCAGGCATTCATATTTAGGGTGTTTTATTTGGTTACTTTATGACCTGTAGGAGATAAGATACTATAGACTGGAAGCTTTGAAGCGATTTTTAAAAAAAATCACAAATTTTGATAAAAACCAATAACTTTAGGAAAGCATTGCGACTTGATAGTTTGGAGTAGACAGACAGTTGTGCCTATTCTGTATTCCCCAGAATCTGTTCTTTCCAAAAATGTACAATTTTCTGGGATAAACCTTCTGTTAGTGGAATTTTGGCCTTGAAATCCAAAGTATGCAGTTTTTTTGGAGCAGTGCTTTGGGAATTTGGTAGGGTACTGCTGGGAGTTTTTGACCTATACAAGTGAGAAATCTCCATAAAACTATATATATTTGGTATTGGCACGTTCAGGAGACATGGGACTTTCCAAATCAGTTGTATATTCGTGCATAAAATAATTTTTGTTTCTAGTATGTGTGATTATATTATGGAAAATTTGATTTTTTTTGCATTTTTAGACATTTAGAAGCCTATATCTTGTTACAGAATTGGAATTACACAAAAATTCTACCATATTTTGAAAGCTTAGGTTGTTCTGAAAAAAACGATATATTGTTTTCCTTGGTAAATTAAAAGTCCCCCCGAGGAAAGGCCCCTAAAGTGAAACAGTGCAAAATGTTCAAAAACTGTCTGGCAATACAAGTTCCGCTTTGACCAAAATGGCTGGCAGTAAAAGGGTTAAATAAAATCAAGTTTTAGAACCCATTTAGCTAGCCAGCAGCAATGTACACAGTGCAAAATACAGATGCTAAGCACCCTAAGGCACCACTGCACGTTGTAAAAAATGTGCCTGCATAAAGCCCTACCTGCATGCTGTACTGCAGTCAGAGGTGGTGGGTAACAAGTAGGTGACCCTTGGAAAGTGCCCTAGGTAGCTGCTAATTTAAATGTGCTGGCTTGCCAAAAGGAGCAGGAATGCCATGCCTTTACTGCCAGTGATAAATACAGGGCTGCATTAAGACCGTCAGTACTACACTCTGCACCTTGTTCTGAATTAATATTCTGGTGCAAAGTACACAGCTATTGCCCCACAAGCAGATTCCTTCTGTGTTTGGACAAAAGCACCAAGGAGAGAAAAATGTAACTCTTTATAGTAGTGTACTTGTGCTTAAGTTTGGTACAATAGTAAATGAGCCCTTATAGGAAAAAAGTCTAGACTGGAGCTGCCCTTTAAGAAAAGAAAAAAGATATGACACAAATATTTGCAATTTTTCCTTACAAAGAAAATAAAATTGCTAAAGGTCCAAATGCTAAAGATCCAATTTGTGATATATTCAGATAAATAAATCTACAGTATGAACTTTGGACAAATTACACAAGATTGAAATAATTTTTTAATGTTTAAACTGTGTATGAGCAACGCATAATGTATTAGCAAATCATAACAGGGTGCTATATTATCAATTTCATTTTGAAAACATTTTCGCCAACTAGTGACTTATAGAAACCTCAGATCTAAGGGTGATTTATACAAAATTGTGCCCTTAAGTTTTTATTCAAGACGCATTGCAGGATCTTGCTGCAATTTTCATCTTGTGCTGACAATCTCTAATTTGGGCATCTGAATTATGTGCAAGTTAGGGAACGGGTAGGTGGTGGGAAGGGGTGCGATTTTGTGTTTCTGCCCCTCATAAATGCAGCACTGAAAAAAGCAGCAATAAGACGTATCCAGATGTACAGTTGAGCACTATTTTCAAAATAGGTTAGATATCATTTAATTTGTTTAAGAACCAAACATTCTTTCTACTATGACTTACTCTGTTTTCTTCGCACAGAAATGTTTCACCATAGCAGTTCATAGGGAACGCCTCAATAACATTCATGTTATTAAAGAAAATGGGATTCTTAGCATTTTGTTGTCTACCTTGTGACAGGGTTCCGGCGACTAATCTCCCTGTGGGACATTACCCTTAAAGTATTACTGAGAAGCTATTGTAGATAAGGCATGGGGATTAGAAGATCAGTTTGTGAAAAAAATAATGTGATTGCAAAAAAAAATCCTTCAATATCAAAAGCCAAAATTACACTTTCCATTAGATCTTACAGATTTTAGGTGGCAAAAAAATGCATTCTTGGAGAAAAACAACCTTGATTGGCTGATACATTAGTTTCAGGCGTATAGGGGTTGGATGGCTTTTAGCAAGTGAGGAAATACTTATTATGTTATATGTTATATATATTAGTTAACAAAGATAGCTTATAGTACAAATTGTTTCAGGGACTGGCTTGATTGGCATCTTTAAATCACGAAGGAAGTTTTTTCCCCCTCTGAAGGTTTTTTTTGTGTTCCTCTGGATCAGCTAGCAGGTTAGTCAGGTTATATATAGGCATAAAAGGCGGCACTTGATGGACTTTATTATTAATAAATATTATTATTAATAAATAATAATAAGTAACTATTTTCTGTTTTCCACATTTGTATAAAAATGCAGAAAATAAATCAAAATACTGGAAAGCAACATTACATTTAGATCTTTAGCTATATTGACCTAAATTGTTTCCACTAGAAACAAAGGCATGCATGAATAATACAGGATAAATGTACTCTGGGCCTCAAAAACTATGTGCAAAGTGCAAATAGAACATATTATTCACGTAAGCCCTTGTTTCTAGTGGGAAAGTCCCACTTGTGTGCATACATTTCCAATATATTGTAAAATTATTAAGACATTAGGACTGAAAGTTTACAGACACAGACTAGAACGTAACAGTCTGCTTCTGTAAACTTTCAAACTGTAATCCCAACCCAGATAAAAAGTATGAAATGGGGTATATGAAAGGACAAACTTGCTACTAAGAAATCTGCTTGTACTATTTGTATTATTATTAGTAGTAGTATTATTAAACTAACAGTGCATTTGATATGCAAATACATTATGCACCATCTTGCTATGTAATTTCTCCCCAGGCAGCAGAGATATGTAACATATTTGGCAAATGGTTGGAAATATCTAAAGGAAAATCCTGCCCTGTATTATCAATAACCACAATCCACACATCTGGCATTTCTTATGCAGCATCAAACATTTGTAGATTGATTCTTGTAATTTTAAAGCACAAACAGGATTATCCACTCTTTCACTTTAGAGCAATTTCCCTGTATCTCATGCAGATATTTTCTCTGTCATTTTCTAGTCAGACTGTGGTTTCCATGGTGAAGCTGAATGCACCCTTTGTTAAAGACACAGACTAGGGCAAAATCCTCATTAATGATAAAAAAGAAAAAAACTCTTATACTGTGTGCATTGACTTTCTTCTCTGTTTTTCTTTTTAAAGAACCATCTCTTTAAAGTTATATGCAGTCTTAACCTTATACTTAGGGGCTGATTTACTAAGACACGAATTCGAATCCGAATTGGAAAAATTCCGATTGAAAAACGAACATTTTGCGACTTTTTCGTATTTTTTGCGAATTTTTCGGCGCCTTTACGACTTTTCGGAAATTATCGCAACTTTTTCGTTACCAATACGATTTGCGCGAAAAAATGCGAGTTTTTCGTAGTCATTACGACTTGCGCGAAAAAACGCGAGTTTTTCGTAGCCATTACGACTTGCGTGAAAAAACGCAAGTTTTTCGTAGCCATTCCGAAAGTTGCGCAAAATCTGACGATTTTTTCGTAGCGTTAAAAATTGCGCGAAAAGTCGCACCTTTTTCGTAGCGTTAAAACTTAAAAGGCGCGATGTTTTGCACAAGTTTTAACTCTACGAAAAAATCGTGACTTTTCGCACAAGTTTTAACGCTACGAAAAAATCGCCAGATTTTGCGCAACTTTCGGAATGGCTACGAAAAACTCGCGTTTTTTCGCGCAAATCGTATTGGTAACGAAAAAGTCGCGATAATTTCCGAAAAAATCGCAAAATACCGATCATTACGAAAAAAACGCAATCGGACGCATTCGGCCCGTTCGTGGGTTAGTAAATGTGCCCCTTAGTCTCATACTTTTGGATTATCTGAAAAAATAAAAGTTGCTATTAGTTATAAGAAGCACCATTTTATGAGCTATAGTAAAGTTAACCAGGAGGTAAAGACCCAGTAATGCATATTAAATATTGGTTTTATTAGCCCATAACTATGAACTACATTAGCTCATAGAATATTTCAATTAGGGATGCACCGAATCCAGGATTAGGTTAGGGATTTGGCCAAGATTCAGCCTTTTTTCGGCATAATTTGGATTCGGCTGAATCCACACTCCTGGCTTAACTGAATCACGCAAGTTGAATATTTTTTGCTGCACACTGCGCAAAAATTTAATCCTTCTGTAACCTAATTGGCATATGCTAATTAGGATCCAGATTCAGTTCAGTATTCAGCTGAACCTTTTATGAAGGATTCAGGGTTCGGTCAAATCCAAAAAAAGGATTCAGTGCAAAAAGGATTCAGTGCATCCATAATTTCAATTATTGAACAAAACAGACAGCTGCTGGTAGGTCTGTACAAATGCAGAAAACTAGGTCAATATATTCACACAAATGCACAATTAAAAATGAGATCACAAACAGAACAGTCTATTGTGTGACTCTGAAGTAGTATGTGTTATTGTTACAACAGAAACTAAGGTAAAAATTGTCCAGGAACACTTCTGGGATCTCCAGTGGTAGATAATCCTTCTACATAATGGACCTCTGTTTAGCTCTGCACTGGTAATGTAATGATCTACCTTGCAAGAACCAAACCTGGAGGAACTTCAGTATCTCTGTTTGCCTTGTTTAGCTCTAAAAATAAAAAAAAAATATATATATTTTCCATAATAAAAACAATAGGCAAAAAAGTATGCCCAACACAATCCCTTTTAATTAAACTTATTTTGAAAAAGGGGTATACTGTCAATTTCAAGTTCCAGTTACACTGGCATGCATCCATTTTATTTGTACCATTAAAAAGTCTAGCTGTATTGTGCTAAGACTGATATAAGACGCACACCAACACTGCCCCGTGCCTGCAAGAACATTTTTCATTGGTTCTGTATTTATAATTTTGATTCATAATTAAGATAACACAATAATGCAATATTAAATATATCAGACCACAGTCCAACCCTCCAGTCCCATTGAGGGAGGGAATTGAAGCTCTAAGGATGGAACAATGTCAGATGCATTGCCACTTTACTGCTGCAATTGTGGGTAAAAAACATGGCATACTTTCACTTGAAATCTCACTTTGTACACTGCACTTCTGCTCATAAATGAGCCCTTTATTCCTCCTTACACTTTTTTCTACCCTTAGAGATTTTGTTCTGTATCTCACTGAAATGCATGTAAATGTATGTATACTGTTTATTTAAAGAGTATGTAGTTTATGGGTGTATGTATGCTTGAGTAAATAATTATTTCCTTGTTGGGTTCACTTTGGTGGGCTCTGTGGCTCTGTAAGTCATAGATCAAATTACAGGATATGTGACCATGCCACATACCACATATTCATCACATATTCATAACTGTCTCTGAAGTCTCCCGGCTTCTTTTGTCGGCTCCGCTCACCACTTGCTCTCTTGACCCTATGCCTTCTTCTCTGCTCAAACACTGTGCTCCTGAACTTACTCCGGCTCTTACTTCTGTAATTCAGAGCTTTCTGGATAATGGGGTTCCGGATAAGGGGTCCGATACCTGTACTGGAAAGCAACCATTAAATTTAGATCTTTAGCTATATTGACCTAAATTGTTTCCACTAGAAACAAAGGCATGCATGAATAATACAGGATAAATGTACTCTGGGCCTCAAAAACTATGTGCAAAGTGCAAATAGAACATATTATTCACGTAAGCCCTTGTTTCTAGTGGGAAAGTCCCACTTGTGTGCATACATTTCCAATATATTGTAAAATTATTAAGACATTAGGACTGAAAGTTTACAGACACAGACTAGAACGTAACAGTCTGCTTCTGTAAACTTTCAAGCTGTAATCCCAACCCAGATAAAAAGTATGAAATGGGGTATATGAAAGGACAAACTTGCTACTAAGAAATCTGCTTGTACTATTTGTATTATTATTAGTAGTATTATTATTAAACTAACAGTGCATTTGATATGCAAATACATTATGCACCATCTTGCTATCTAATTTCTCCCCAGGCTCTGTACTTGGGTCGTTGTTGTTCTCCCTCTACACGCTGTCTTTGGGAGATCTTATCCGTTCATTTGGCTTTAAATATCATCTGTATGCTGATGATATCCAAATTTATTTGTCGACCCCTTCGTTAACAGTCAAATCTCTAACTGCCTTCTGGCTATCTCTAATTGGATGAACCAACGCCACTTCAAACTGAACCTAACAAAAACTGTACTAATGATCTTTCCGTCTAAGCCTGGTCCTCCCCCCCCCTTTTCTATCTCTATTGATGGCACCCTCATCAACCTTGTCCATTCGGCGCGTTGTTTGGGGGTGATCTTTGACTCCTGTCTCTCCTTCTCTGACCACATTAACACCACTGTCAAAACCTGTCACTTTTTCTTACGCAATATTGCAAAAATCCATCCCTTTCTTTCTACTGCAACAGCTAAGCTGCTCATGCGTGCTCTCATCCTATCCCGACTTGACTACTGTAACCTGCTACTAACCGGCCTCCCTAACTCCCATCTTTCCCCCCTACAGTCTATATTAAATACTGCTGCCAGAATTCTCCTCCTCTCATCCAGGAGAGTTCAGGCCCTTCCCCTGCTATCGTGGCTTCCTATTAAACAAAGAATATCTTACAAACTGCTTCTCTTGACCTTCAAAGCCCTTCATTCCTCTGCTCCTCACTACATCTCTTCCCTTGTGTCTCCGTACGTTCCTGGCCGACTCCTTCGTTCCTCGCAGAGCAATCGTTTGGTTGCGCCCCCCACTACAACTGCTGTTTCCCGCCTTAAACCTTTCTGCCTTGCTGCCCCTTACATTTGGAATGCCCTCCCTGATTTCCTCCGAAGAGAATCCTCCCCTCTTTTTAAAACTAAACTTAAAGACTACCTTTTGGAGCACTCGCCCAACACCTGATCTGGGAATCAGCACTTATATTGTAGTGTCACCCACTGTGACCTACAGCACTTATATTTGCCTATTTGTGTCTGTAAGTTACCCTCCCATATAGATTGTAAGCTCTTCGGGGCAGGGACCTCCATCCTCTTGTGTCTTTGACTCTTAACTTATTGCAACTGTATTTATCTTGTATCTATCTGTATTAATTGTTGTACTTTGTATTTATCTATTATTATCTTAATAATCCCCTGTTTGTATTAATGTATTCTACTGTACAGCGCTGCATACATAAGTAGCGCTTTATAAATAAAGATATACATACATCTTAAACATGATCATAGGTCAACATGCCCATTCAGAATTTAGTTTGTGAGGTGGTAATCATGATCAAGACAGCAAATGTTACAGCAGAATAGTACTCTGAGCATTATAACTCTCGCCAGTATATTCTACAAGTGATACAAGTGTGGCCTTGCCACAAATCCGGGCCTGCATGCCTCTATGCCTCAGGTATAAAGGTAGGTAACGCTATTTATTTCACTTTCCATTCTGCACTTTCTAGATTGGCTCATAATACAAATTGACCATAGTGTGTGAATGTGATAGGGACCTTAGATTGTAAGTTTTACTGGGGTAGGGACTGATGAGAATGATGTATAGTCTCTGTAAAACCCTGGGTTAATGTATCAGCTTTTTTAAAGAAAATGAACCACTGCAGTTAGATGTAGTTATGACACTAGCCAAAATCATATAATACCAATTAAAAGCAATGGATCTACCCCTAAAAACACAAGTGTAAGTCTCAAGTTATTCCCTACCTGCCTGTCAAAAAACCCAAATAACTCTCATGTCTTCTTTGCTTTCTTTATTGACTTGATGACTCATGAAAGCACAGCTATTGTCTTTCCAGTCAACACTCACCCTGCAAACCCAGGAATGGTTCAAGAATAAATGAATGACCCAATACAGCATGAAATAATGATTCCTTGTTTAGTATAAGCTTGTTTTGTGTAACTAAACCAATTGTTTTCATTCTTAGTAGAAATAACAGATGTACAGTAGGATATTGTTTCCTATGTTTTGTGTAAGTAAAAACCAGAACAAAAAGGAAGCACTGCAGCAGTTTTTATTTTCTGCCAGAGATTTTCTTAATGTAATGAGTCATTAAAGAATGCACTACAATTTTAGATTGCTCAAAAAATGGTTCTCTTCATTAATGAACTTTCATTCAGACACAATCTGGCACTTCCATTTTTGTTGCCAATACATTCATCCTGCCTATTTTGCTGAGTGGGGCACAACTGCACCTATTGAGTTACCATTGCGTCAGTTTGTTCACCAGACTTGTGCCCAATGAATTGGATGCTATGACCATTTGGAATGTGTACTTTGTAACACTAAAATGCCCGAAATGGATGTACTGCAGCATGTTTTGGGTTACATGATTTGTTACCCCTGGCAAGGGTCCAAGCTGCTTGAGCAACCACCCAACAAAAATAATTTAAGGTGGTTGATGCTCTCCTGATTACCGAAAGACTGTATCCAATGCCAAAGTTGCCGTACCGTGATTTCCATTTCCAAGCCATTAAGCTCTAGGAATTTAGAAATCATCAGTCCTCATAAGTCCTTCAGCCTTATGCTTTTATATGGTCATTGAACTCCTTGTTGACTTCAAATGTCCTTGTATTTTACAAAAGGGGGCACGTTATTTACTTATAAAGTTTAATAGAGCTCTATGATTTGCAATTGTAATATAGAATATGCTGGGGTTGTGCCCCCTGCCTCTTATGCAGACATAGCATTTTGTTTTCAGAATCTAAATTGCAAGCCAAGAAAAGCTGTATGCGATATTTTAGCATCCCTACAGGCCACGTACTGTATACTGTATCCATATTGGGCGTCAAACAGATTAGAAGGTGAAAATAACAAAATGGCTTTGCTTTGAAGCAAGTGAAACCCGAAAGTGTTGGAGGGTGAGACATATTGTAAAACTAAGAAGGACTTGTTATTGTGGGTGGGGGTTATTGTTTGGCATGCTATACTATATGCAGCACACAAAGCATTACTTTTTTCTCTTTGACTAAAGTTGCTTAAAGTTTGCCTCAGTAAATCAGTTGTGTTTTCACAATAAAACTGTATCTCATAAGTACAACTTTACAAATTAATGTGCTGAAATTTTGCTCTGCAAAGTTTGCCGTTCTGTTTTCCCAAACAAATGCAATAGGTGAAAATGTCTAGAGAATTTTTTCATAAAGAACAACATATGTGGCTTATTAATATAGAGGAGAATACATAGATACTGAAATGCAAAAAAAAAAATGGTAGTATGCCAGCTTGGCAACCTGGAGACATTCCTCTTGGTGAAAATTTTGTTCTTGAGCTTTTAGTAAACTGGTGAATATTAATACTTTTGCACTGAAGTAATTTGACCTGGCAGTAAGAAGTTAATTTGCCAAACCTTGCAGTACTCTTTTTTTCATACAAGCTTACTCATCATATCTCTATGCTAGAAAACCTTTTCTATGAATTGTAAGAGCTAATATGCCCTGTGCTGTAAGAAATAAGGATATTAGAAGTCACCTTGGGGTTCTGTGACCTAGATAAGCATTCAGCCTGCCTTTTGCATATATATTTGGCCATTAAACTCCTCTGTGACTTCTTCTTTAGTTATATCTCACAGCAGAGGGAGAAAAAAATCCCATATTTATTCAATATTTATTGCACCACAGGACCAGTAGTTATATTTTCTATGGAAAATTACTCATACAGTAGTTATATGAACACCATGCATTTTTTGACCAGGACGTGTAATCTGTAAATATAGGAGTCATATTTTTCAGGATAAACCACAGTCTGCAGTGTTTGCCATAAAAGTGACTGCATATACATCTGTACACATTTATGTCACTTACAATAAGCCAACATTCAGCAGGAGGTTTCCTTGTATAACAGATTTCTTCAACTCAGTAGCCTTGTGCTGAAGTGAGGCTGAATAACAGCAAAAACACAGCAGGAAACTGTGGCAGACATTGCAATCCACTGTTTGCTTGTTAAATATTTCATGGTGTTCTGATATGAAAAGTATTTCATAAATCAGTAGAAATTCTTCTTATACCATACATGTGCCTGTTTTTTAATTCAGCATGAGATGCAGAGCGCAGGTTTGCCCCAGACACAAGTATATAAAAAGCATTTATAATAATTAAAATCTGTCTGTAATTGTGTAGTTAATAAGATCCATAGTCCCCATTTTTTATTTTATATCAGCACCAAATTCGAATAGTTGCTTTTAATGCAAGGTTAATGTAAGGTTGCTCATCTGAGATGGAATTGCAGAAATACTCTTGTCAAGGACTTTTACCCTGGAACATAATGTTTTTGTAAGCTGAATAACAAACCTCTTATATCATATGACTATAATATTAAATTGAGCTAACAGAAAAACCATTAGGAATATACTGAGCAATTTCATTTTTTTACCAGTTTGCAAAAAAATGGAATTTCCTATATGATTATGTGATTTCCTCTGTCTGACTGTTATTCTATTACCAATTTCATAGATACTGCATCAACTAAACTCTTCTAAAATAGACCACACTGCAGGTTCCTTGGCGTCAGTTATTCATTTTCCAAAGACTTTTGTTTTTTATTAGCAGATCAGAGTAATGTAAATTAATGATGCAATGCCAGCATGTAGCATTTAATCATACCTCCCAACTGTCCCGCTTTACGCAGGACAGTCACGATTTTCCCACCCTATCCTGCAGTCCCAGATTGATTTTGACATGTCCCACTTTGTCTGAATTGCCCCACTGTCTGCTCGTCTCCCCGTGACGTCATACTCTCGTCTGTCGGGAGCACCACAGCTTCTGCACCACTCAGTTCCATTTTAACATTTAGGTGAATGCAGTGCAGAAGCTGCGGTGCTCCCAAGAGACGAGAGTGTGACCTCACGGGGTGAAGATAAGTGTCCTCAGAAAACTTTCCACTGCTCACTGGGAAGAAGACATTCCATCTATTTGTCTAATTCTTCCTGGTACTGTCCTTGTGTGTAAAAACACCTTTCTCCTCCCATTGCTTTCTACTTAGTGACACATCTTCCAGTATGCCTGCAGCAATTGCAATGTCATTGGCTTGCAGGATGGAGCACCCTGTACATATGGTCATGGAACTTCTCAGTGACTTATAATTTCCTCATATGTTACAATATGGTATACATTATATACTACATAATTGTGGGCCTGTGCCCCAGCTGCCTTTAGTACCTGACTCCTGATTGATAAGGCAGTGGGGATTTTAAAAACCTTCAGTGCAGCACTGTAGATTTGGTAGAACTGTACAATTATATATCCACATTTCTGTCTAACCAGCAGGAAATGCATACTTTTGGTGATAGAAATTGCGATTTCCAATTTACGAATGCTAGAAATCTGTAATCATGAATTTTTTGTCTCAATGTGCAAATATCTATCCTGGTAATACTAACATCATGGGTGTTAATACATAACAAGCATAAATCTCTTTTATCTGCAATCTTAGGAACATTAAGAGCCTAAGGGATATGAAGGCAATGCTAATAAAAACCTGTATTTCTTAGTTTATTATTTATTATTATTTTTTACTTAATTAATTAATTACATATATTTATAAAGCTCCAGCATATTCTGCTGTACAATGCTGTACAATATATGGTTGTATACTCAGTGCATTGTGCCTGATTCTGAGCTTTCAGAAGGAGCCAGCACTACACATCAGAACTGCTTTCAGGTAACCTATTGTTTCTCCCATGTAACTGGAGGAGTCCCAAGCCGGCATTGGATTGGATGTGGATGTGAACTAAAAGAGTTGATGACTTCTTCTGCAATGTAAACAATCCTAACCTGTCCAGCCTTTCTTCAGACCTACATAAGATTTCCCAACCTATTATTACTATATTTTATAATATATTATATTAGTTACCCTTCTGTGGACTTTCTAAGTTTGAGTACTGGAAATCAAAATTGTACTCACAGAAAACTATATACAATGAACATTGCTTGCTGCTGGGAAATTTGAGTAGAGGTATGGGACCCGTTATCCAGAATGCTTGGTACCTGGGGTTTTCCGGATAAGGGGTCTTTCAGTAATTTGGATCTCCTACCTTAAGTCTACTAAAAAAATTATTTAAACAGTAATTAAACCCAATAGGATTGTTTTGCCTCCAATAGGAATTAATTATATCTTAGTTGGGATCAAGTACAAGGTACAGTTTTATTATTACAGAGAAAAAGGAAACCATTTTTAAAAATGTGAATTATTTGATTATATTGGAGTCTATGGGAGATGGGCTTTCAGTAATTCAGAACTTTCTGGATAATGGGTTTCCGGATAAGGGGTCCAATACCTGTATTAACTTTTAAACTGTAAGCTTGGTTATCAGTCAGGTGCAATAATAAGGCACAAGTTTATGTATGTTATTTGTAGACAATGGTAAGATTTGATAATGCCACATTATTTTAAGCTACTGGATGTGATTTATGCATTATTACGAGCTATACTTTCTCTACTTATACTATTCCACATCCACCATTTGTATACATGTAAAATTGATATATATAATTGGTTTGCTTTATAGTACTTGCACTTTAAGCAAAATTATGTATATCAAATTTTAAACCCTTATGTTTGTATCCCCAAGGGAACAGTTTGACAAATCATTTTGTGGGATTCAAAACTCCAGAACCACAAGTGATCTACAATATCCAAAGATCTTTAAATGAAGACATTTTAGAGGAGGATGCAATGAGCTGTGATTCAAGCAACAGTTGGAACCTAATCTGTGAATTAACTAGGTACACCAATGGAATTATTATGGTGAAGTGCTAGTACAGCACCACATGTGTAGTGCTCATAGAACTAAATGTCATATTTTATCTTGTTTTTATTTACATGAAACTCATAAGAATTTGCTCTTATTTTGCAAGGTGTTTTATAACATAGTTAGTATATGAGGTATAAAAAGACACATGTACATCAATTTTAACCTTAAGAGAAACCTGCCAACTCAAACTGCCACCTCTCCATCTTGCCTTGGGGTGGGGTGATTCCTTCTTGGGAAATCAGACCAGACCCTGGATTACTTTCTAAAAAGGCATTCAATCCTGTCTTGAAGCTATCTAATGTATCAGCAAATACAGTCTTGGGAAAAGAATCCACAACTTCACAGCTCTTTCTGTAAAAAAAACCCCTTACCACACTTTAAGAAGCAACCTTCTTTATTCTAATCGGAATGGATTCCCTCCTGTATGCTGCCTCGTGTATGCTGTAAGGACCTTCTGGAGAATAAAGCATCAGAGAGCTTATAGTATTATCCTCTTGTATATTTGTACTTAGTAATCATATCGCCTCTCAATGGTGTCCCCCGTTTCTGATTTAAACAACCCCAACTCAGTCAGGTTTATTATCTTCAAGTAACCCCATGTCCTTCTCCATCAAGGATGTGTCTAACTAAATCCTATTTAGGGTATAAGTGGCTTGCATATTTTTCTATTCCAAATGCATAACTTTGCATTTATCAACATGTGCAAATGTCCTCTTGTCCATGCCCCTTGTTTTTATTACTTTATCTCTAACTATTTTCTCCATGGTGGAAACTTCTCCTTCCTTGCATATTTGTAGCCTTAGAGATCACTTTATTTTCAGCCAGTTGTAGCTATAGTTGGTCCCAGACCTGCGACACATTACAATCACTAAGCACCACTATACAATAAATGGGAATATATAATGAACAATTAGTATAGATTACATACAAAAAACAACCAATACATAAGGTAAAGGGGGCCTTTTCTCAAAGAGTTTACTGCTTAGTTATGCTTGCATTTTTTCTGTCATTGAGAGGAACATATCTGTATTACTTTAAATTAAATAAATATTATTATAACATACTTATTGGCTGTTGACAGTGACACCCATATTCAATTCCATACATAAATCTCCACTGAAATCAAGCATAGTTTGGCCATAATAAAAAGGACACTGTAAATGCTGATGGCTATTTACCAAAGTTTAAGGGTTGAACTGATATTCAGCATGTGACACGAGCTAACAAGATAAAAATAATCATGGCAGGTCATTTTATTTTCCTACAACTGTTCCAAAGTTTCAGAGCTCTCCTGTTACCACCTTCAGTCCATATGACTGCCCATTGTTTTTAGTACAAGTATGGCATCTATTATCCAGAACGCTAGGGACCTGGGGTTTTCCAGACATTCCCAATACCTTAATTTTACTAAAAAGCATTTAAACATTATATAAACCCAAGAGAAATGTTTTGCCACCAATGTGGATTCTTGCAGCTCAGTTAAGATCAAGTACAAGATATTGTTTTATTATTACACAGAAAAATGAAATAATTTTTAGAAAACTAAATTATTTTGCTGAAGTGACAATGTGACATTTATTATGGTTTACTATTATTGTATAGTTAATTATGTTTAGAAATATACCTTGCAACCATGTCTGTGTTAAATTAGTTTAACAAACTACATAGGAGCACAAATTTTGGTTACTGCCTTAACCATCAAGTACAGATCCGGGACTTGTTATCCAGGATGCTCAGGACCTGGAGATTTCCGGATAAAGGGTCTTTCCCTAATTTGGACCTCTGTACCTTTAAAGCTTAATTAAACCTAACTAGCTTGTTTTGCCTTCATTAAGATTTAATTAAATCTTAGGTGGGATCAAGTACAAGGTATTATTTTATTTTTACAGAGAAAAAGGGAATCATTATAAAAAATAGAATTATTTGCTTATAATGTTATAGTGAAGTCTATGGGAGATGGACTTCCTGTCATTTATAACTTTCTGGATAATAGATCCTATACCTGTATATATAAATTGTGACAATGCTGTACAGTATTGTACAAACAGCAAAATAAAGCATAAATCTAAGTATTCAAAAGGGGTACAAACTTTCTTATGGTATTTTTGTTTGTTTATCAATACAAACAACTAAAATACAAACATTTACTGGTTTCCACACCCAAGGGCAGGCAGGGGACCTAAATAGAATACAAATGGACTGGATATAACATGATTCCTTGGATTATCCCAGATAATCAAATTACCTGTACAAATCCATTTTAGAAATTCTAACCATTTTGAATAAACAGAGGAGTCATTTGGGATTGCCAGTGCTGTATCTGTAAGTCACTGAATTATAGGTAAGAACATAGGGATTTGCATCCATTTTCCCACTTTGCAGGTTGCTCGTATGTATGGATTAAAGGATGTTATACTGATTTTCTTAAGAATCAATGTAAACATGATTTATATAAGGTTGACGTTAATTAATTATATGGCTAACACTTTAGCTACCATGGTTCTAGGCTATTAACCGGACTGCAAAATCCAATTATTATCCTTGCATTGCGGAGACAGCAACCTCCCCAGATATAAATCCAAGTGATTTTGGCCACAACAGCACAAACCCATGCCTTGCCCTGTTATACTAAAACTATTCCCCAGCCCCTCACTGGAGGTATGAATACTGGCAACATTCAAATATGGAAGAGTTAACAACTATAATATTGTCATTTATCTTTACAAAAAAAAAACAGCCTTGGAGATCAGGAATGTGGCCCTGATGCTTGGCAGCAAAGTGTTTGTAAATGTTATTTTTTATGAGACATAGTGCCTATGTGTAGTTTGTTTTTTTGCAGATTGTGTCCTTCAAGGTAAAGTGGGACACCAGTGGATTCTGTCCTATAATGTTTATCCCACAAGTAGCTACTCAGCCTACAGAGGTGCATGTGTAGTGCTGGTCAGTGGCTGGTCACTTGTTTCAAAGGAGAAATAACAGTTATAATCCGTGCTCATGCTATCCTCATCGCGGCACTTATGAAAATAAAAGACTAATGCTGCATCCTCTAGTAGTTATTTACTTGGAGAATACACCTTTTTTGGGACATATCAGTGTGGGTACCCCTGTGGATAGTGAATGCATGATCGGCTTTGCTCAAGTGTATAACTTATGCTAACTAATGCACAATTATGTTCAGTTGCTAAAGGCACAAGCCTGGAAAACCTGAACATTTTTGTTTAGCTAAATTTACATTCTTCATCCGTAACAATGCATATTTTTCCAGTTACCATGACATTAAAGCAGGAACTTGGCTGATCACTGGCAAAGTGGATGGGGTACTTTCTGCTGATGGCGAAAGACACAGCTTGTGCTCATTTACAACCATAGAAGTGGTTGTGCTAAAATTTCCCCTGTTGACTAATTTATTAAAGGTAGTTGCAGCTCACTAGTGCACTTTGAAACAAATGTGCCAAACCAGTGCAATTGTACACTACTTGACTCACTGGGTGCAATTGCATCAAATGTAACTTCCCCTAGTTGAAATGATAAGACTGGAATTATTGGAAAACAATGCATTCTAAGTAAACCTTTATTGTGGCGTGTCAGGCACAGCCTTATAATTCTTATATCCCTGCAACGTCCCTTCCAGTTACAACATGCCTAGTTCCTAAGAAATACAACAAAAGCATCACAAAGTATCTATAGGGGCAGATAAATAGAAGTTAATACCTAAATCTGTGTCATAATATTTATTATACTATGAAAGAAAATCACCACTTCATTAGGAAGGGTTGCAAGCCTTTTCCTTTAGTGTCCGTGGCAAACTTGCAAGTAAACTAAGGGACGTATTTATTAAAAATCAAAACAAATTGTTTTTGTGTTGGCAGATGATTCTCTTTTGAAAAACTGCAGCAGCCTGGAGTACTTTTTCTCTGAGTGGCCCACTGTCATTGTGAAAAATACCCTGGGCCAGTGCATTTATGAAAACTGACCTTCAGACCTAGGCTAGGAAGTGTCAAGAATCACTGGGGTAAAGGGTGCCTAACAATTTACCACCCCTTAATAATAATAGTTTACTGACATTTACATCTATATCATCTATATCAATATATAATTATCCCTGAAGGTATTATGTTTATAAACGTTAAAAAATAAACTGCTAATTTCTTTCTAGATAGAAGTGACTTAAATGTCACTGAGTTCTACATCACTGCTTTCCAGTAGCTTCTTTTATGCACCATTCATTTTATCAGTACGTTCATCCATCAAGCTGAGAATATTAATTGAATTAAGCTATTATTCAAGCTGATGTAGACTTAATTCTGTCAGTTTGGTGCTTCAGAACACATTGCCTATTATACAGAAGTAGATTGAATGACAAAGAAGGTAATTCTGTATTCATGTCACAAGTACATACATTTACTATTATATCAGTTATGTAACAAGATTAAGGTCACCAAAGATTTCAAACACAGTTGACATGAAGTTAATGAACCATATAGTTAGCACATATGTAATTAGTATTTTTAGGTCAATTTTCACATCCTCGAGGGGTAAATTTCTGTGTGCTCTTGCTCTGGGCACACTTCATAATAATGCATTTGAGCTGTATGCAGAATGTGTAGGCACTTTGAATAGTCGTAAATATTCTCAATTATCTGCACACTTACGAAACCTTCTTTGCACAGGGTGTTAACTTTCTTCTGGCTCCTACCTACCTTAAGCTTACACTCTGAGATTCCTGATCACTAATAATCAATCTCACTGCGGGTTCCTGACCCCTCTGCATTCCTCAGTTGGGCTTAAACTGCCTGTCTAGATATGCCATTCTACTTCTCACTCCTAGAGAGACTATAACAATACTACCTGCTGCTAACTTTCCTATGCAAACTCCTGTAGCCACCTCTCAGTGAGGTGAAGTCCCAGGGAAGGCGCACAAGTGTCTCTCTCTTTTAAATGTTCATATACTGCCATCTACAAGGAAGCTTTAGAATAGGTCCAAATTTCTCTTAACCACAAAGGGAAAATAACTTTACACATAAATCTAGGACCACACTTTAGGTGTCCATCTATAACTTAAGGCCCACTTAGCTGGTCAGGACTTTTTAGAGCTGAACCTAAGTAAGGGAAACGAAATCCTAGGGTGCCTGCATTTACACCATGTTTTTGATACATTTCTACGTTATGGGGTAATTATGTGCTAGCCTTGCACCCTAGTTGTGATTTTGGTATATTCTTCTAGGCAGATTTGCTCCATGTTTTTCAGCATAGTCAGATGACGCCTCATATTCTTAAATGGATTAAGACCAAAGGGCCATTTTATGAACATAGTGCCTAGTACAAAGCACTAGAATGGCTGCAAACACTTGAATGTGGATATACATATGCTCTTTACAAATCTCTACTTGATCTTAGAAACATTCAGCCTGTACCAGTGTGCCCAGAAAGCCTTCTCAGATAATTTATGCATGGTCGCAACCCTGAGTGTGCTGCTAACCCGGGCCCGTCAGTAATAGACGCAACTAGCTTGCACCTAGCAAATGTGGTGGTAATGCCATTATTGATGCTGCTCACATTTACATATCACAAGTGACTCAATCTCTGCTCTGAAACCATGTGCCCCAACTTCATTAAAAGTTGGTGCTAATTTGTGACCGTACCGTTGCATTGTGTGCAAGTTGCAAAAGTCACTACTTCAAACTTGCAGAAGTCACTACCAAACAGCCACAATGACACTGGAAATCTGGGGGGAAAGTACTGAATTCTGTGTAAATAGTTATTACATCTCTGGTGTTAAAAAACTCAAGAAAAGGAACACAAACAAAAAGATTTTGTTTACCATACAGTGTGCACCTGTGCCCCTATTATTGCAGGTGCAAGCTGACAAAAATTCTAGCACAAGCAGAAGAGTGCTGCTCACAGGTACTGTGTATTAAATACTGGCCATGCAGAGTGAGGCCCAGATGTTATTGCTTCAGTCTAACCACTCATTCTTGATTACATTTTAATTAGCAATTGGGGAGCATAATATGAAGCAGCTTTTGCTTAAAAACAGAATGTTCAATTTATAAAACACATTAGGGTTGATTCACTAAAGGTCGATAAGCGTTATCGCATGCTTTTTTGCATTAAAATTGACTCGCAAAAAAATGCACATGTGTTGTTGCATATTGCGTGCATTAAATAGTGCGCAACTGAATGCGTTACTTTTAACGCATTGCGGTAATTAGTGAATAGAAATAGTATTAACGCATGATTCAAAAATACATATGAAGCGTTAAACGTGCTAAATATTGCATAAGCCTATGCAAAAATTAACACCTACTTGGGGCAGGCGGTAATTATAGAAAAGTACAGTTCATGAGCTTTTGGCAACACAATATGGACTTTGCAGTGGGATTTATTCAAGTATGTGTTGGCCCTAGAGTGATGTAGCCTCCAGGTTGCAGGGAAATGGTCATTTTCAGAACAGTAGTTTTTCAAAAGTAATGGCGTGTATGGCTAATATGGCGTGCGTTTTTTGCATGCGGTGACAATTTGTGCGCGCTGCGTTAATTAGCGCGTGTTGTGTCAATGCATTGCGTCAAAATTAACGCAAGTATCCTTTTAGTGAAGGATTAAGACACAATAAAATTTTTAACGCATGCTATAAATAGCGCTCAATTAACGCACCTTAGTGAATCAGCCCTATTGTCTAAAGCTAGTGCATAAAGGGAACTGTCTAAAATTACTTGCTCAGCATTATTGGTAAATGAACAGAGTAGTTTCAATGTGAATCTAATTACCATTGGTTTATCCATTATTGGATTGGTGTATCTAATTACCTTTGGTTTATCCATTATTGGGTATACAGTTTAGAGAGTTCAGACTGAATACACTACACCCCTAAAATTTTCTGATATTAGTGTACTGTATGTACTGTATTTAATGTACCGTATGCACTGTATTTAATGTACTGTATGCAAGGAATCCCTGGGAATTAATAGTACAGTGGCACTGTGATACTTCTTTAGAAAGATTCCTGAGCTAGTTAAAAATGTTTTTTCAAAAGAAGCACCAGCCTGTCATATCAGTTAAATCTGCTGGCAGTGCCTAACAGTTTGGCAGTATACAATTACAGTATACAAAACAGTATAAAATTAGCAAATTTTGCAAGGCAATGTGTTTATGTATGGATAACATGGCAGAGAGGATACTGGCATAGATAATGTCTAGAATTTAGTTGCTGGTACTTCACTTGGAGAAAGATTCAAGCCATGGCCTTATGCAGATAATACCATATATTGAATGTAAGCAATAAAAGGAACAATTTTGTTTACTTGTTTGGTTCATGTTTCTTTTCCCCTCATTATTCTGTTGCTACCATTTATAGTCCCATCACCAATTACCTGCTATGTACAACCTCTCCATTCCTTGTTTGTCATAAAATATTTTTAGCTTAAAAAAAAAAAAGAAGTGTATGATGACGATGAGAAAAAAAGCAGAAATGCTACAGTCTGGACAAATATTGGACATAGCTAAGAACATTAGCAGATCCATGGTACATTTTTTTCTGCCGATAGGAAAGCATTTATTAAACTGTTCAAAATTGTAAATGTGTTTATAATTTAGAATTAAAATAATGGTAACATTTAATTTCATGGCAGGGTACACTATTCTCCTTCTTGCTGGAAGTAACATAGCACAAATTCATGTGACTTGTTACTGCAACATTGATTTCATTGTTCTTCCTTGATTCCTGGGGGATTAAATACTAAAAGCTGCAGAGTTTGCTAACTTTTTGTAACCCTAAAAGAAGCACCACAATTTTTGCTCCTAATTGTAATAGCAATAGTATAGATGCCCATATTTATTTACTGTATCCTACTTAAAGTGCATCTAAAGCTGCCCTATCCAGTTAAGACTGTATGCAAGTTCTCAATTTTAAAAGAAACCACAATGAACACAGCCTCTTACCACTAGTATTTCTACTGGTATGGGTTATGTATTTTCCATTTTAATAACTTATGTACTGTATATTGTTGAGCATAACTATAATTGTGGTACAAAGATGTAAAGACACAAGTGCAGGTTCACTAACAAGAGAAATTCTCTCTCTCTGAGACTGGCTAATGATGCCTAATGATGCTTGTTCAGTTTATTACAGTTGTGAGTAGGCATAAAGTCAGTAAATTAAACTTTGCTTGTGTTACAGAGTATTTTTAATGAAAGTATTTCATTTAATAAATATATTTCTAAACATAATGATATGAAAGGATCAATATGGCTTAAATTGACTATCAGGGTTATATGAATGTTTAACTTGCCATACATTGTGTCAGTGAAAATATAAATTCATTATATTTTTAGGTCATGTAGTGTTGACTGAATGTGGAAAACTGACCCAGCATTATGAGTAATTGTAACAATCTGGGTTATGTACAGATTTCATTGTATACTTGTAGCATACAGTAACAGGTGAAGAACTTTGAAATATTGTCAAAAAACTTGCCTAGTTATGCATGCCTGCTGCTTAGTACCTTCTTCCTTTGGACAGTTCAAGGTAACATTCAATGTCTTCTGCATCTCTTGATTGTGATGCATTAACACTGTATAATGTACAAATCAACTCAAGTTCAAGCAATTTCAGCAAAGTCTAAAATACCCTTACTAAAATGAGATTTTGAGAATATTGTCTTCTCTGTCTTAATATGCAAAAACAGTGACCCACTCAGAGGAGTATCATAGATAAATCCCAAGGACAGTCCTTAAATTTTCTGTCTCTGGAGAGTTATTAAAACTCACAATGCAAAAAAGAATTTCAGTGTTCCTACAACATAAAAAACCTCTTTGCCTCACCACAGGGCTGTTTAAATCTAATAAAACTGTAATTATCTTCTCCATATGGCCTTTTATTAGTCTCTACTGAGGTAGGGGCTGAAATATGAGAAACCTTTGTATAATAAACAATCTGTGTGAAATAGTGTAAAACATGTTGTGTATAAATAATTGATAATATATAAATCTAACAACCACACTACTCTAAAATTAACTGTAGTAACATATATAGATGATTTCCATGACAACATAAATTCTCCAGGGCAAATTATTTTATGCAGGCCACAAAACTATAAGGTGACTTTTATATCCTCATTTTACAACAAGATGGTACATTCTTTTATAACACAAGATTTAATTCATGTGAAATAAGTGACTTCGGCACTGATTGGAACTGCTCCATTTCACCTTGTCTTGGTAAGTTTATAACAAAAGGTTAACTAAACATGTACCTTGCCTTTTGTTTGTCTAATTAGGTTGGTTGTAACTCTGTTCCTTACATTTTCAATAGGAACTGTATAAGCACAGCTTAGCCAATCAGGCTGGTGGGCTATTTCTTATCAAAATATTAAACAGAAGTGTTTACATTCTGTAGATATCAGAGAGTATCGGTGTGCAACTGGCCAGGTAAGAGTAAAGTCTACCATACAGTCAGCAAAACCTTCATTTAGGTCAAGAAAGTAGCTGTGACATTCAGTTCTTATAGCAATTGGGCACAGTGTTCAACAAAAATTATGATCCTGAGTATTTAATTCTGATTTTTTATAGGCAAGAAATGTTGTCAGGCTTGCAATAACCTAGATTCAGCCATGTCTTTTTATTTGATGTTTCTAGGATTTAAAAAGAACTGTGAAGTGAAGAAAATCACACCCCATCTCACACGCAGACGTATTATATTTCCATTTGCGGATATTTTAAACTGAGCTACACAAACATTGTAGTGTTGGCTACAGACTTTTTTTTTTATTAGTCTGTTATGGACTGGCCAAAGATTACTTCTCCATATTGAGTACATTTTGCCTTAATGATCTGGTGATTCAGCTCAACTGCCATTCTGTTTGATGATTATTTACTAAGGTGGTTATTGTAGTTTAGTCTTTAACTGGCAGAACATAAAAATGTATGTATGTAATGGCAGGCATTACTACTTCCCCCCCCCACCCCCTTAAATTAATGATTTCATGACAAAAAAAATGTATGTTGGATCCAGTTTATTTCAATTCATGTATGTTTCTGTTAAAGTTGCAGTGGGTGGATTTGCAGTTGAGGCAAAGTGCTAAATTAGTTGATAATTATATAATTGTTTCTCACATCATACACCCACTCCCCCATTCCCTCACATCACTATCGGTTTAATATTGGCTGCTATGGCAACATGTCTTGGAAGAGCTAATGGTTCATTGGAGTGGAGTCAGTGGAGATCATCAGGAAGGGTATTGTTTAAGCAGACAACAATGGCAGTGCATACACAGTTGCAATGGGCTTGCACACAGCATGGGGTATAATACTGATTAAAATACAGGGTTTTATATGTCAGCGCTATCTAACTTCTATGCAGTGGGAAGATTATTACTATGCCATATATTTTGAGAGCCATATTATACAGTATTTAATGATGATGTTATACAAAGAACTCTATAGAGCTTTTTAGAGAAGGCTGTGGCAATGAAAATCCTTTGAGGTCTATTTTTTTTACTGGTACAGCACAGAGTACTTTAAAAAAAAAAACCCAACAGCAAAATTATAAAAAATGTTCTCACTGTGTATAAAGGTGAGACTAAATAAATCACGAAAATCACTGTGTGAAAAATTGCCGTCATAATTACCTAATCTTATAATAAGACTTGTTGAAGTTTTGCACATTGTTGTTATTCTATACAGCCAATAGCCAACAGCTGGTATAGTTCCAAGCTAGGCATAAATAACAGTGTTTAACTTACAGTTGCATTCCACTTAAAACCCTTGGTGATAAATGTAGCTAGCAATGAATTATAAATGTGACTGGAATAGAAGCAGGGCACTATTTACATTTCAGTGCACAAAAGGAATATTGTGTTCTACCTTTAGCCAATAATACAAATATTATCATCACTTACACAGATAACTTAGCAGCCTCTTATTTTGAAATATAATAAACGACCTTAATTTTAATGAATATGTGTAAAAACTCCCTATAGTTAGTCATGTAATAGTGGCAGAATCACTGTTCTTAGGTGTTTGATCTCAGGCTCAGCAACATTTAGTAGTAAAGGACTGGATGCATTAATACACATTTTAGAATCCAGAGGATAAAACTTGCATAGAAAATTTTATAAAATATCCTAAAAACCTATAAAGCATAAATAAATAATTTGGAGTCAGGTTTAAGACAACAGCTAATATTAGTAACAGATTTTTAATTTTAGTGACCAATAAGCTGAAGAAGATGAACTAGGAATTAGTATTTTCCAAACCCTAAATGTACACAGAAGGCATAAACTAATATACAGAACACACACAACAATCCTGACTTGCAAAGTTGGTTGTTAATGTAAAATCTGTATTTGTTATAAATTTAAATGTTGTGTAACTTACTGCCACTATATAAATAAATGATGATGAACAGCACTGCATCTTATTTTGGTTGTCGATATGTACCCATTAAAAACTAAAGTAAAGGGAGACAAACTAGTGGAACAGGTGGACTCTATGGTCTTACCTACATGTAAGTTTTATTTTATAAGCACAACATGTGAACATTTCTAGGGAGACTTTTTCATTTGAAGTAAAATAGTCAGTTCTCAAACTGACTTGGGTCCTCAAACAAATTAGGGTTTTAACTGTATAAAAAGTATCTTATTGAAGTAGATACATAATTTATTAGTTAGCTGATAATATTCAGAGTTCCTGAGATGAAGGTATGGTTCTCTATAAAATAACAAGATGGTCAAGTCTGTAAAAATGGGTCATTAAATTTGAATTATCCTTTTGTCAAGGAAGTAGCACAGATGACCTGATTATTATAAATTCATAACAGAACAGAGCCAGCTTTCCTTGCTAAAAATACATGATAGGAATTGTTCTTTCAAAAACAAGGGAACAAAATGAAATTATTTTCCACATATCTTTCCTTTATTGTTATCATTACTATTTTTTCTCTCTCTCCCCTATTTTTTAAGGACAGTGGCAAATCAAAAATATGGTTCAACAACAGTTATGAAGAATGGGGAAGGAGTGCCATTTTTTAAATCAAAAAACAGGTTGGTTCCTTGTAGGCAGTTTCAGAGCTACCGAGAAAATTGATGTATATTTAAATGCTTGTAAGGCAGAGGTGCTGGCTGAAATATCTAGCATAGGTTCGCCTGTGTGTTTTATAAGGTTACTTAACATTGGTGGTTGCTTGTGATAATACCAACTGTTGATATATAGCACTTGATAAGCCTATTCAATAAAACTGGCACACAACTGCCTCAGTTCTAGTAACCTATTGCAACCAACCAATTTGTAACATTAAAAAGCAATGTAGTATTTCTCTAAATTTGTTTAAAGGAGAAGTAAAGTCAAAATTACTGGGGTGCCATAAGGACCCCCCAGTGATTGTAATGGCTTACCTGATACCCTGATAACTATGTGGTGCCTGCTGAAAAGTACTACAGTCATTGGGGGATCAATTTCTAGCCTAGTTGCCTAGGGTGCCCAGTCAGCTTGGCCCGGCACTGGGTCTTAAACACCATTATGACCTGGGGCACTTGCTCTTGCCCTGTTTACAGGAAAAAATCCCCCACTGCGGACACCTATGTGGACACAGATGACTCCGCTCAGTGTCTGACAGAGTAAATGGTACTTAAATATTTACTCTAAATTAAAGGCACTAGGAATTAGACCTTCAAGTAGTTAGACCTCATTTTTTCTTATTTTCTCAGACTCCCTCTGGTATAGTACCAATGCATTGGATGAAAGCTGATGTAAAATGTAGGGCTCTACCAAGTGACTAAATATTTCTGGGAGATGCTTCAGTCAAAAGTGTAGATGAATTGGTTGATTTTGGTATCCAGGTGGGTCCTGGGCAAATAGCCATTTTTTCAATTGTGATAACTTTTCTAATGAAATAATCTCTAATATAGTCTACAGAATAGTTGAGCTGTCATAGAATTACTCTAACATCTCAATAAAGCTGTCACTGTGCCTGGTAGAATTCTTGCTTGGAGGCACCATTACAGTTTAAGCCTTTAATATAAAACATGGGTTCATTGCTTGTTCAGCAATTTGTAGCTTGTGATTTTTTTGATCACCTCTCTAGCTCCAGTAAACTTACATACAGTTCAACCCTTTGATTCTAGTGCTGTAATACACTTTTAGCAATCATAGTCTCTTCCCAAGCAGTGTTTTAGAAAGAAACTCATCATCAAATGATATTGATGTTGTCTAGGGTGGCTGAAAAACATTTAGCAATAGAAAGCTTATCAGTTTTAGCTTGCCATTTTGCACATTGTGTGTAATAGAAGTGTAACAATTATTAATTCAAATTTTATTGAATTGGTGGAGTATGCATTAATCACTATGAACGACATCAAAACAATGCAGAAATGTTTCCTTCTGTAACTCTCATTTATAGCTTATACATATGCAATACCTAGGGATTTGACCCTTTATTATTTGGGGGTATACATAGTGAACCATCAATTATTCAATTGTTTGTCATCCATAACTGCCCAACGGGCACTGCCTTTGCTATTTAATGTGTAATGGAAAGGTGCTTAGAATCATATACAGCAATACTTTTGTGTAGTGTGCCTCCTTTAAGGGCTTCCGGTGCCCTGTCTGGCTACTGCACTTCAGGCACTGACATAGTTCCAAAGTTTCTTGTTCCTATATCATTTTAAAAATGTAATTTTTACATTTTACACCTGCCATGTCATTCTGTAATTACCCACCTTTCTACCTCCACCTGCTCTCTACTTGATTTTTTCTATTATCTCCCTCCATTCATCTTCTGTTCATTATTTTCCTCTCCATATATTTTTCTTTCATTTGTGCTCTCTTCTTTTATCTTAATCTTTATAGTCTCTGTTCTAATTCTGCCCAGTTCCAGCTTCTGTTTTTATTGTTTCCTTTAATCTTCTGCTTCTTTCTTTTATTATACGCTGTATTTTATTGATCAACTTTCCCATCTTCTCTGTTCTATTTTGTTCTCCTCTCCCCTATCATGTACTTTCATGTTGCCCTAGCAGTTGCCACAATATATGCTTTTTACATTATTCTTTATTATTTATTACTATTCTATACTATATAGTTGGTGATATAGTGCATATTATATAGTGGATAATGTAGTGTAAGAAAGTATAGGTGAAAGAGTGGGAGCCTCTCCTTCACTCCTCCTATTTCCTGCAGTAACTCCTCCTCTGGCAGTTCCCTGCCATCCTGTTTCCAAAAGGGTAGGGTTCCAAAGAGCTCTGTTATCTCATTTATTTTTTTACTTTTATTAAGTTATATTTAACTTGATTTTATTAAAAAAAACAATTTGGCAAAGGAAATTGCTTAAGGAGAAAATGGCATGCATGCTTCCCAGACTAAAGGTATACTGCTATGCTTCTACGTCTCATTTTAATACTACCTTTTGAGACAAACAAAATTCCCTAAAGTTAAACAGTGCATCCAGAAAATTCACCCAGAGTATTCTAAAATGTACACCCAATCAGATAGCTGCATCTTAATACATATTACATATCTGTTTGCAACATAGCCATCTGCTGCAGCCCCCAAATGATTTATTAGATTAGATCTACTAGGCCCTCATTCCTCTGCTGCTCCTTCAGTCCTTCCCTCTGGTTTAGGTGAGCCTTCCCAGGGAATAAATGTTTCTGCCTATTGCATTCCTTACTAACACTTTGTTGCCTAATGTGGCATCAGAATAAGGCCTCTAAGCTGTTATCTGACACAACAATGTAACAACAACAAAAAACCCAAACAAATGTTTTCTAAAAAAAACCTAATGTACCAGAGAAAAAGATACCACACAGGCCCACAAAAAAATGCAAATCATCTACAAACCGGAAAGGGAATTTTTTTTTTGTAAATTTGATCACCATACCATAAATCTACTAAAGATAATTTAAACATTAAACAAACCCAATAGGATTGCTTTTCCAACAATATAGATTTATGTGGCTTAGTTAAGATTAATCACTAACTACAGTTGTATAATTACAGAGAAAAAATTAGATTATCTTAAAATGGACTATGGAAGATAGCCTTCCTGTTATTTGGAGCTTTCTGGATAACAGGTTTCTGGATAACTCCAGCACTGATAAATCCAGATATTTGCCATTATGTGCATTAAATTGAAACCATCAGTGTGCTGTAATATTGCAAAAACCCGGCTGTATTGTAATTCTGCTGCACTGAATGTACTCTATATGCAAAACTGAACAATTTACTTGACTTTGACCTACATTGAATTGCGAGAAAATAATTGCATTTTGTCCAAAAACATTTCTCTATTATACTAAATAAGCACTTTGGATTTTTATTAGTGTAGGAGATTTTCTTTGGTAATCAGAAAATCAGTCTTCTTGTCTTAGAATATTTCAGCTCTCCGTGTATTCTACAGTCTAAACAGATGGCACCACATTTTTAGTATAGAGGTGTGATAGCGCATCTTTTTTAAAGTTGTGTTTTCCTTAATTTACAGCATCACTGTTTTATTCTTACTCACTCTTTGCTCCCTTTTCTTTATTTGAATAACTTTACAATTTTATTTTAAACCATTCATTCTGCACCACAGATGTATTGTGACTGAAGCTTCTACACATATTATGATGCCTAACTTTTAACAGCCCTTTTTAACAGCCCCCCCCAAGGGAAAGAAAATAGCAAGCAAAAACTTACATCAGAAAAAACAGCACTCCAAACTAATGGTAGAAATGGGTACATACGACCCCCCCCCCATTAATGTGAATGTGATAGGCTGTACCCTAATGGGGGGTTTGTAAGTACCCATTTCCACATCGGTTTGGAATGCTGTCAAACTAATTTTCTGCTTGCTATTTTCTTTCCCTTTTAAGGATAGACATATTGGGTATAAGACACCCTTTTTTTCTTTTTTTTCTGGCACATATGGTGTGCAAATGATATATTGTGCAATATATTTCCTTATTGCTCTCTTGAAACCTTAAGGCAAGGGGATTTCTTTTCTTTTGTCAAGTACGGTAACATGTGAGACCAACAAGGACTATGTACTGAATTTATCAAGTAAGATCCTGACTAATGTGGAACTTTCTCTCTTAGCAAAATGTATGTATGTATATTTTTATTTATAAAGCACTACTTATGTACGCAGTGCTGTACAGTAGAATACATTAATACAAACAGGGTGTTAATAAGATAATAGATAAATACAAAGTATAATAATAAATACAGATAAATACAGCTGCAATAAGTTAAGAGTCGAGGACACAAGAGGAAGGAGGTCCCTGCCCCGTAGAGCTTACAATCTAAATGGGAGGGGTAACTAACAGACACAAATAGGCAAATATAAGTGCTGTAGGTCACAGTGGGTGCCACTACAATATAAGTGCCAGTTCCCAGATTAGGTGCTGGGCGAGTGCTCCAAAAGTTAGTCTTTAACCTTAGTTTTAAAAAGACTTGGGGAGGATTCTCTCCGGAGGAAATCAGGGAGGGCATTCCAAATGTAGGGGGCAGCTAGGCAGAAAGGTTTAAGGCGGGAAACCGCAGTAGTAGTGGGGGGGGGCAACCAAACGATTGCTCTGCGAGGAACAAAGGAGTCGTCCGGGAACATACGGAGACACAAGGGACGAGATGTAGTGAGGAGCAGAGGAATGGAGGGCTTTTGAAGCAAAAGGCTTAGCATTCTGTCCCACTATGAATTTTAATTTTATGGAAACTTTGATAGATGTTAATCTGTTTGTGGGGTAGATTTAAAGAAATACTTTCTGACTGGAGAGAAATGCCAACAAAAAAGGTGTGAATTGTTAAGTCCTCCATGTCTGATACTTTACTGATGGGTAATTCTGATTATTCATTTTAATTTTCAAGAAGAAAGCACCCTTAATATTTTGGAGTATATGCTGTATGGGATAGAGTCTGATTTTTATCCTGTAAGTGCATTGTAAAAATGTATGGTGTACATCCCCTTTAAAGCTATATGAAGATGGGTTTTGCTTTTGGGAACAAACCACTGACTAGGAAGCTGACACACTGCTCTATTGGCCATCCAAGCTTGTCACTGCCAACATGAATGAGAATACTGTTCATGTTTGGGTCTAAATCTATAACTAAGCCTATGTCATTGTGGCTTTATTAGTGTTATTAGTGTCATTAATGTATTAGTCAGTACATTTTTGATGACTCTGACTTCAGGTACCCAAAATAAGTTTTGGCTCTGACTCCACAGCTCTGCTCTGAACAGATTACCTTTCAAGTTAGTGCTTTATAATGGCAAATATAGACAAATAATGTAATTTCAGCACAAGTCCAATTTATTTTAATTTTTTAGGCAAGGTGCTCTTAAACGTGTTTACTTCTCTTTATTGAAGTGAAGCGTCAACTTGTTGTAGTGAGACTTAGCAAACATTAGAAAGGCAATCCATATAATATGTTTAAACAACTTTAGGTGAACTTGAGACAGGGATTTTGAAATTAAATGTAAAGAATTTTCAATTCCTTCTACTCTGTATTTTCAGTATTTTATTACTTGCCAAAAGTACAAATGCTATACTATAGTACTATACTTGCAACCTCTAGTTACAAGACTTTCTTAAGGCTGATGGCAGACGAAGGGATTAGTAGCCCCGGGCAAATAATCTCTGAAAATCTGAAAATGTTTTCCCACCAACAATAATGTAAATGGGCAGTGGAAAACATATGTGTCACTTTGGCTTTGTGAAGTAGCCTGAAGTTGCCCCACAAGGAAACTTCTGGTTCAAAATTGAGCATATGGCTGATTGCAGACATTTTTTGCACTTTGCACACAGTGCATTTGGGTTCGCACATAATGCCTAATGTCAGTGGGCCTTTTATATTTAAGTTTTTGCTGTACAGTACCACAAATTCTTAATTAGATTGAGATCTGGACTTCGACTAATTATTGCAAAGGGCAATATTGCCCTTATATATAACAGTAGATCAAAGGCATTTTATCCATATCCCTGTGTATTATACAGGAAAGGTGTTTTCACCTCAGAGTAATCATGTCAACTGCAGATCACATTTTAACTTTTTGGGGAGATGATATACAGTACTTTCTCGACAATAACTGATAAAAGCCAAGGAAGTGATAAGCGGGAGACAGCAAAATGTGATCATATAACAACCAGATAGAGCCAGATAGATTTTTGGTCTCATGTACAACAGATCTACATATGTTTAGCCCAAATACATACAGAGCAAAACAATGTTTTGGGACCCTCTGGAGGGCTCCAAAATGTTGTTTTGCTCTGTTTGTATTTGGACTGAATATATACCTTTTTCATGAATTTACTTTTTCAGTGTCCTATCGGATTTTTTGGCAACTGTGTATTGATCTCTATGTAAGGTAGCGCTCCAGTCATTGCACCTGACACTCACCAATAACAACAATAGTTCAATGAGTAATAAACGACTATCACATTTCTTTTAATTGAAAACATAGGGGCACATTTACTAATCCACGAACGCTCCGAAGGTGTCCGAATGCGTTTTTTTCGTAATGATCGGTATTTTTGCGACTTTTTCGTCGCCATCACGACTTTTTCGTATTTTCCCCGAATTTTCGTCACCTTACCGAAAAGTTCGGATTGAACAAAAGAACGTTCGTTGCACAACGAATGTTCTTCCGTGCGCAAGTGCACTGATCGAGCCCATGCAGACATGCACTTAAGGATCAAAGTCAGAAAGGTTTTCCTGGCGTTTACGATCGTTCAATACGAAAAATTGGCAACAAATTTTTGCCATTCGGGATTCGGATTCGTGGATTAGTAAATGTGCCCCATAGAATCCCCTTCCAACAGTTGTGTTGTTTCAGGTAGTAAATGTACCATATAGTTTACAAATTATATTTCTTATTTTTAATATCAGATGCATTATTATTAAATGTGAGCAACTGCATCAAACTTGTAGGGTGAGGTCCGTCAGTTCTATGATTTTGTCTGCAGGTTCAAGTCAAAGCAAGAGTGGAGCAATGTGGGTTCATGTATGCTATTGGCAGATATGTGCGGGTAAGAACATTTGTGACTTGCACATAGCTATTCTGTACCACATTTTAGTAGTGAAGCTGCTGCTGCTATCCTATATATCCTCTGATATACCTATTTTCTGTAAACCATTGTTTTTAAAATCAATTTCTTGCAATACCTTGTATTTTAGCTATAGAGTTTTATAGCACCAGGCCACAGGAAGCACTTTATTCACCATGTACCTACTTTACCCTTCATGGCTGCTCACCCCACTGAGCCTCGTCTCTAATATCAGTAGGCTGAGCAGGTAATTGTAGTTATTTCATGCCTCAGCTATGCAAGAAATGCACTTTAGCAGCTGAAAATTTCATTTAATGAATTACAAGAAAATTGAATACATCTATATTTTAAAATGATTTGCACTCTTACACATTATTCTCACAGTTGAATTAAATGGCACTGCTATATTATTTAACTAGTAATATGAAATAGTAGTTACGCAGGCTCATAATATTGCTCAATAAAAGGAGCAAACTGCATCTGTTATTGATTTACTGGTTCAATGACTTCATAACTGAATTGCATTAATATGCAGGTAATATTTATAGGGGTTGATGCAACTAATGTATCAGATTGTAATAGCTGGTGACAAGGATTACTGAGCTGCTAGAAACTTTGTAACTGCAGTCCCACTGGCTCTCACCCCCTGCCTGCAACCCCCCCCCCCCCTTCAATTGCCCCTCTTATGAAAGTTAATGCTGGCTTTCCTCCATACTGAAAGGATTAACTTGGTATCCTCCAGTCTGGTCCCCACTATTGATACACCTGCTACTGGAAAACATGAAATAGTAAATTACTGTAAGAATAGAAAAAAAGTGTCAGCTGAGAGTCACAAAAAAATCTGCAAAGTTTCCAGGCTGCTGAGAAGTGCTTCTCAGGCAAGCTACATTGCAGCCTATTAGGGACTGCTTAGGACACTTTGGCACTGATTACTCTTTAATTGCACTTAAAAACACTGACAAATTACCTTTTTGCCTCATATTTACAAGAATGTGTTGCAGTTTGCATGCAAGTGATTTCAAATTGTACTTTAAAATGCTTCCATCATTCTTAATTGCTTGTTATATGTTGAGGCACATTTATCAGCATTATAACTTTCATTTAGAGTTTTTTTAAAACAACAAATAGACTCATTTCCACTAAAACTATGAGTGTCTAGTCATTTATTAAAAACACAAACACAAAAACCTTGAATTTTTAATTTTTGTAAGAATTTTTGCGTTCTTGCAAACAAAATAAAACTAGAAGTCGTGTGTGATTAGTAAAATCCACCAGTCAATTTTTAGCACTAAAAACCATGGTTCCTGAAATTGGAAAAAAATATGAATGTTACTAAATGGGCCCCTTAGTTATATTTGAAACATGTTGTGTCCTCCAAGCATGCTCCTGTTAAATCTCTGTCTGAATGCCATCCTGTTGAAAGTCGAAGGTGCCCCTGACAGATATCGGTAGCCCATTCCTTATGCTAAGGTAACAAGTATTCTCCCTGTATTTAACATTAATCTGGGATGAAAATAATGGTTCTCAGACATACAATTAGGCTAATGTCCCACTACTGTAAAATCCTCCTACTTCTGCCTACACCACACCGGGAAGCATTGAATACGCTCAATTGCAGGCACATGTAGCCAATATCTGCCAAAAATGCAAAGTCTGGCCTTTTTTTGGTGGATATCATGCTCCCAGGTGCAGGCACAAGTAAGAAATATTTACACTAACAGGGCATATACTAGACAAGCGTTTTTAGTATTGCCGAGAATACGTTACATGCGGCATATGCCTTAGTGTTTGTATAATTTGCAGCTCTCCCATTTTTTCCAGGACATTTAAGCGGCAAAAGAGGATGCATGTACTGGAAAGTGTAGGCAATCCATTGCAATTGGAGCCTGTAACTTTACAGCTGATTTATAAGAGAGATTATCAAACTGATGTAGTGGTTTAAACCAGCAACATACCACTTGTCATGAGAAAAACATACTATAATCAGTTCCTTGTCTAACTATACCTTTTTTTCTTCAAAAACAAACAAAACATTTGCCTAGTTATTAACATCTGTGTATTTCAATATAAATGAGTGTAGTGAAATAAAACCAGATTTCAGTAATTGTAGGCTGCGTTTATATATAGAATATATGAATATAAAATGAGTAGGTGTTACACTTAAAGATTTAACTTCTTCCTTTTCATCTGCTGGCCTTGTGTTGAGCTGTGACTTTTACAAAATACATGATTTGTATTACTGATACTAAGTAGCAGTTATGTTGAAGCCCCAAATGATCACAGCTGGTTTCCACATCCAACCATGGTAACAGAGATTACGCTGACTCTCTATATTTGTCTTTCCCATTTTTTTCTCTTTTTTTTAAAATTCGTAGTGACAATTTAAGAGTTTTGTAAATATTTTTGTTTATAATTTTTAAAATATGCACTTTCCTGAGCCAAAGCTGTAACTTATAAAGGCTTATAGTTTTTATATACAGGTATGGGATCCCTTATCTGGAAACCCGTTATCCAGAAAGTTCCGAATTATGCCAACTAAGATACAATTAATCCTTATTGGAGGCAAAACAAGCCTATTAGGTTTATTTAATATTTAAATGATTTTTAGCAGACTGAAGTTATGGAGATCCAAATTATGGAAAGATCCCTTATCCGGAAAACCCCAGGTCCCGAGCATTCTGGATAACAGGTCCCATACCTGTATTTCATTTTTAACTCAGGGATCCAGGCAGTAGGCATCAAAATCAATATTCAGTGGTGTCAAACAGTTTGTTACCCACCAACATAACTAGTAAATTGCCAGAGTGACAAAATGCCCAGAATTACATTGTGTGCCTTAGGGAGAATCTTGGCACATCCAGAATGAGTTGGCTGTCTAGGCCCTGCCCTATCCAACTGCCTCCCTGACAGATATTTGGCAGATATCTATTGGGCAGGTTTGATCAGCACATTGATGCAGTCCACTTCCGAAGGGCTTGTACAGACCCCTCCCAGTTGTCCAGAATCCACCACATGATATGCCCCTCCCCTTTACATCATTGTCCTGCCCCTCCTGCATCATGGTCCACTCTTCCTATGTTACCGACAACCTCAAGCACAGTTGGCTTCTATTCTTCTATTAAAAACAAAACAAATTTGCCCCTGGGCAGTTTCCTTTTGTAACCAATCAACTATTTGCTTTCATTGTTCTTCCTTCAGCTGACTCAAACAGTCGTCTAAAAAAAACACAACAGGATTGTTTTGCATCTATATGTGTTCATACAGCTTAGCTTTCATCAAGTACAAGATACTGTTTCATTATTACAAAGAAAATGGAAATAATTTTAAAAAAATTTGAATTATTTGCTTTAAAAAACCTTCCCATAATTTGGCACTTTGTGGATAATGGTGAGTTTGTGAATAAGAGATCCTGTATCTGTATTAAAAAAATTATTAATTTATTACAGAAAAACTGGAATCTTTCTAATAATGCAGTAGATTTCAGTGCTGAGAAATAGCAAAACTGTCCCTTCTGTAAATGGCTTAGAAGTCTAAGTTTAAAAAGAAAAGAAATAAAAAAACTGTAACCCAAATTAGGGCCAAATTTTTACAGCACTAAAGAAACATTTTGCCAAACAGTAAGCAAAATTATGGTATTTTGCCAGACATGACCTGGAAATGCAAAAATTGCATTGATACTTTCATTTAAAAGGATGTTAAGTTTCTTTTTCAATAGTGTGACATAAGAAAACATCTCACAGAAATAAAACTGCTGGCACAATGAAATGGTTTGACAATACTGCAACAGTTTATGTATTGACAAATTTGAAAAAAATGAAATGTGGATTTTTTTTTAATTCGGTTCCTTAGTGAAATACATTACAATAATGCATGATTTTGCATACACTCTTACACAAAATTAGGTTATTCTTAAGTGACTGCAGATAATGATCCCCTTCCATCTTCTGTCTTTGAGCCGCTTGCGGATGCACAGTAGAGTGAAAGGTCAAAATTTAACAAAAAAGCTGCTTTTTCATTTTACCTCACATGCATCAACCCTAGTATCACAAAGTAAAAAGACAGGAGGAGGAGGATCGCTTGCGCGCAGGTACCCCAAATCAGTGCAGTTTTCTTCTGACATGGGCACTGGTCAGGGGTATCTTATTAGTAATTACAATCACTGAGGGGTTCCCAACATTTGGCACCCCCAAGCGTGCCTTTCCTTCTGCAGCACCCATAGTTTACAGTGGTGGGACCCTTTACACCAGTGCTGCCCAACTTATTACTTGTAGTTGGCCAATTATAACTTGCAGGTTGGAGAGCCAGATTAAATTAAAATAGTGATGTCATATCTTTAAGTCTGCGGACAGCCAGTTGGACAGCCCTGCTTTACAGCTCTGCTGACTGTGTCTGCCCTTGCTAGACAGTCTGCTTTTGACCTTTGCTGCTACCCATAGTAAATTAGACCTAATGAAACCAGCAGTGACGTATCTGTGATAGCAAAAGCAGTAATTATCCTTACAAAGCATAACACAAACACAGCTACTGTACTTTAATGCTACACTAATAGGTTTTATGATTATACAGTGTCATTTATTTATAGAGCACCAACACATTGCGTATAATTGTACAATTGTAATGTATAGGGGACAGCACAAATTTTGTGACAAAGAGGAAACAAAGCCATCACAAGAAGAGTAAGCTGGAATTAAATAATTAGATAGCTAGCAATGCTAAAATAAGCCCAAACTTTTGCATTTTTATCATTTAGTTAACTGACATAGCCTGTATTTTATAACTGTGCCAGCTTGCATCAAATTCTGTATTTACAGATCTGTGGACTTAGTGCCGCTTTAATTAACATCTATTTTCTCCTACATAAAATGTTTAATATCACTAAAGCTTCTGCTTGTTATAGTATTATAAATAATATAATGTTAATAAAGAATGGCTGATTTTGTCTTTACTTTGCATTTTAGTGTGCTTGTTCTACAAGGCGCACTTTAAGGACAATAAATAGGGTTGTTTGCTTTTATATACAACAATGCAATTGTGGTTTAGGAATTAAAGTTTAGTTAGATTGTTACTAATTTGCCTAACATGATAGCAGACACCTATAATATACAATACTTTTTCAATATATATTGTGTTTGTACTGGGGAATATATACACTGTTATTAGCATAGGTTAGGAGCAAACTGATTAGTAGAAAACACCACTTTTGCTGAAACCATATCCTGCTTTGAATGTATTTACAGCAAGTGGCTGTGCTTGGGCCCTGTTGTGAATCAAGTTTTGACCCAAAGGCCAAACAATCAAATCTGTTTGATCTGGTCTACCACTTAAGCCCCCCATGGTTCTACTTGTTTGGTGCCAGATGAGAGGATATTAAATGTATGCTGCTGACACAATCAATTTAGTTTTAGGTTGTGACCATGTAGTCTCAGTACACAAGAGCTTAAAGTATATGTAATGTGTAAGTATATGAGATCAGAAGTCTCAAAAGACTCATCAGACTTATTTTTCATGTCATTTCTGAGCAGAGTAACATCATAACAGTTCTCTGTTTTCCTTCCGAGCATATCTCTCTCCTCTCTCTGACTATACAGTTACGTCAACTAACCAGCAGGTGGTGCTGTTGCTACAGTTTTCATTACATTACATCTTTTTAATATTAAGGTTTACATATCCTATTGAACAAAACTTCAACTGAATACCTGTCTCTCCCTCTGTGTTGTTCTGTGCAGGGAGTGGGGGGAGTCTCCAGCCCCTGTGAGCTGACAGGAAGGAAGGCCTGCAGAAGAATTGCTGGGAAAGAGGATCAGAGAATAAGGTGAAGTGGCTGTGAGATCCTAGATATTACTGTGTGTGGAAAGTCTGTAGTCGTTATTCTGGGATTTGTAGTTAGGGATGTAACGAACCTAAAAAAAAATGTTCGCGAACCCGTTCGCGAACTTCCGCCGAAAAGTGCGAACGTTCGCGAACTTTGCGAACCCCATAGACTTCAATGGGAAGGCGAACTTTAAAACCTAGAAAAGCCATTTCTGGCCAGAAAACTGATTTTAAAGTTGTTTAAAGGGTGCCACGACCTGGACAGTGGCATGCAGGAGGGGCATCAAGGGCAAAAATTTCTCTGAAAAATACGTTGTTGACACAGCGTTGCGTTTTGTGCTGTTAAGGGGAGAAAACACACTACATTCCTAAACTTGTGTAATAAACTGCTTTAAAAAGTCCGGCATCTACATTCCAATCAAGTCGTGTAAAGGTTACGGCCGGTTCACACGCAAAGACAAAACGCCGCGTTTACTGCAACGAAAAAAAACGCAAAAAGCTTTAATGATACTGTCAAGTGTGCGAATATTAGTTTTTACTAGTTGCTTGTCACCTCCAGGACGTTTGTCCCGTCGGTGGGAATATTTCTGTAGTGGTGTGTTTAGCAGTCACCGTGCTTGTGCGCACGTGCATGGTCAGGCAGAGGTAATTCAATGTACAGTAACGTGAACCAAAAAACACTGATTCTGCAGTGTGGGCCCAGGTTTGTCCTACCTTTTCGATCACCCGTGGTGACCATAAAAGATACAATTTTGCCGCTGTTGCAGAACCCTGAAAAATCAGGAATGTGTACATTCCTAAAAAATTATGGTTTTTTTGTTGCAGCCACTGAAGCACAGAGGACAGAAAAAATATGTTAGATAGATGGTATCATAACCAATCCTGAGGCAGAACCTTTAAAAAATCGAAGATAGCGTACCAAGCACAGAAGACAGAAAAAATATCTTAGATAGATGGTATCATAACCATGCCCCAGGCAAACCCTTTCAAAGAACTAAGATAGGGTGACAACAAGCACAGAAGACATTAAAAACATCAAAGCTAGATGGTATAATAACCATGCCCCAGCCAAACCCTTTCAAAGAACTCAGATAGGGTGACAAGCACAGAAGACATTAAAAACATCAAAGCTAGATGGTATAATAACCATGCCCCAGCCAAACCCTTTCAAAGAACTCAGATAGGGTGACAACAAGCACAGAAGACATTAAAAACATCAAAGCTAGATGGTATAATAACCATGCCCCAGCCAAACTCTTTCAAAGAACTCAGATAGGGTGACAAGCACAGAAGACATTAAAAACATCAAAGCTAGATGGTATAATAACCATGCCCCAGCCAAACCCTTTCAAAGAACTCAGATAGGGTGACAAGCACAGAAGAGTAGAAGAGAGAAAAATTCAGGATTTACCTGTCCAAAAAGTTTGGCTTACAATTAAGCCAGTAGGATTTGCACCCTAGTTTGTACGGTGGTGGAGGAGGACGCTAAAGGACAGCTGTGTGTGGTGTCAAGCGGCGTGCAGAGAAGGACAGCTGCATGGGCAGTCAGAACAAGTCTTCCGGCGTGCAGTAACCCTCCGAGATCCATGCCTCATTCATTTTAATAAAGGTCAGGTAATCAACACTTTTGTGACCTAGGCGAGTTCTCTTCTCAGTTACAATCCCTCCTGCTGCACTAAAGGTCCTTTCTGAGAGGACACTTGAGGCAGGGCAAGACAACAGATTTATGGCAAATTGTGACAGCTCTGGCCACAGATCAAGCCTGCGCACCCAGTAGTCCAGGGGTTCATCGCTCCTTAGAGTGTCAATATCTGCAGTTAATGCCAGGTAGTCCGCTACCTGCCGGTCGAGGCGTTCTCTGAGGGTGGATCCAGAAGGGTCCTGGCGCTGCCTTGGACTGAAAAAACTTTGCATGTCTGATGTTACAGAGTGGCCAAAGTGCATTGTCCTTGCAGGTGTGCTCGTGGGAGGATTACCGGCACCTCTGCCCCTGGAATGTGGAGTGACATCACCCTTAAAAGAATTGTACAACATGTTTTGCAGGCTGGTTTGGAAATGCAGCATCCTTTCGGACTTGTGGTACGTTGGTAACATTTCTGCCACTTTATGCTTGTAACGAGGGTCTAGTAGCGTTGCCACCCAGTACAGGTCCTTCTCCTTAAGCCTCTTGATACGGGGGTCCTTCAACAGGCATGACAGCATGAAAGACCCCATTCTCACAAGGTTGGATGCAGAGGTATCCATCTCCCCTTCCTCGTTATCAAGGACTACGTCCTCATCCACCACCGTCTCCTCCCCCCAGCCACGTACAAGACCAGGGCTCCACAAAAGGTGACCACAAGCCCCCTGGGAAGCCTGCTCCTGTTGGTCTTCTGCCTCCACAAAGCCACCTTCCTCCTCTGACTCCGCTTCTGACACCTCTCCCTGCGTTGCAGCAGGTGCCTGGAAACGTTCTGGTGATTCCGCCCAGAAATCAGGCTCTTGGTCACGCTGGTCTACAGCGTCATCTGTCACTCGTCGCACGGCACGCTCAAGAAAAAAAGCAAAGGGTATTAGGTCGCTGATGGTGCCTTCAGTGCGACTAACCATATTTGTGACCTCGTCAAAAGGGTGCATCAGCCTGCAGGCGTCGCGCATAAGCACCCAGTAACGGGGGAAAAAAATCCCCAGCTCTGCAGATCCAGTCCTACCACCCAGTTCAAATAGGTATTCATTGATGGCTTTTAGTTGTTGCAGCAGACGTTCAAACATCATTAGCGTGGAATTCCAGCGAGTCTGGCTGTCGCAAATTAAACGCCTGACTGGCAAGTTGTGCCGCCGCTGAATGTCAGCAAGGCGTGCCATGGCTGTGTAGGAATGTCTGAAATGGCCAGACACCTTCCTGGACTGCCTGAGAATGTCCTGCAATCCTGGGTACTTCTAGACAACCGTTGGACTATCAAATTTAAAACATGTGCCATGCAGGGCACATGTGTTAAATTGCCCAGTCTCAGTGCTGCCAACAGATTGCTTCCGTTGTCACACACCACTTTTCCAATTTTCAGTTGGTGTGGGGTCAGCCACCGATCGGCCTGTGAGTGCAGAGATGACAGGAGTACAGATCCGGTATGGTTTCTACTTTCCAGGCACGTCATGCCCAAGACAGCATGACAACGGCGTACCTGGCACGTCGAATAGCCTATGTGGAGCTGGGGGTGCACAGGTGTGGAGGAGGACACAGCAGCAGAGGAGGAAGAAGCCGAGGAAGAAGCCAAGTTAGAAGACGACTTAGAAGACGACTTAGAAGACGAGTTAGACAGCAAAGGAGGAGTAGAGGTGGTGGCAGACCCGCATGCAACCCGTGGCGGTGACACCAACTCCACTGTTGTTGAACCACGCATTCCCTGCTTCCCAGCCATCACCAGGTTCACCCAGTGGGCAGTGTAGGTGACATACCTGCCCTGACCATGCTTGGAGGACCATGTGTCAGTAGTCATATGGACCTTTGCCCCAACACTAAATGACAGAGATGCGGTGATTTGGCTCTGCACATGCTGGTACAGGTGTGGTATTCCTAGGGCCACAGGATATCATAGCAGCATGGCCCCTAGTGCCTCTGCGTGGCGGCCTGCCTTTGCCTGGCATTTTTTTTATTTTTACAAAACAACAACAACTTGGGTGATGTTTCTGGACACGGAATTATTATTGTTATTTAGACAGATTGTGAAAAAGCTCACACAGCTAGGTGGCACTTGGTTGCAGACACCGGGCAACAAGGCCTGCAAGGGCAACGTATACAGTAGTGGATACGGAATATATTATTGCTGGTGGAAAACCGTCACTCAGGTTGTGTTTCTGGACACGGAATTATTATTGTTATTTAGACAGATTGTGAAAAAGCTCACACAGCTAGGTGGCACTTGGTTGCAGACACCGGGCAACAAGGCCTGCAAGGGCAACGTATACAGTAGTGGATACGGAATATATTATTGCTGGTGGAAAACCGTCACTCAGGTTGTGTTTCTGGACACGGAATTATTAACAAATAACAAACAAACAACAATTAACAAATTGTTATTTAGACAAAATATACAGAGCAGTAGAAAGTAGATTACTAGCCAGAAAACCTACTTAAACTCTCCATCAAATCAATACACAGCTCCTCAGTCCTCTCCCCACACAAATACAGAGCAGTAGAAAGTAGATTACTAGCCAGAAAAACTACTTAAACTCTCCCTCAAATGAATACACAGCTCCTCTACCCACACAAATACAGAGCAGTAGTAGATTACTAGCCAGAAAACCTACTTAAACTATCCCTCAAATCAATCACAGCTCTCTCCCTACACTATCTCTTCAAGCACACACAGGCAGAATGTAAAATGGCTGCTGGGCTTCGGTTTATATATGGAAGGAAGTGGTCCAAGGGGGGGGGTGGCCCAGGAGGGAGAGCTGCCTGATTGGCTGCCATGTATCTGCTGGTTTGGGGTGAGAGGTCAAAATTTCGCGCCAGCTAAGGCGAACCCAAATGGCGAACATACGCCGAAAGTTCGCGAACTTCCGCGTTCGCGAACACCCGATGTTCGCGCGAATTAGTTCGCCGGCGAACAGTTCGCTACATCCCTATTTGTAGTCCAGCAACAGCTGAATAAAGTTTGGTTGAGCACGAGGTCCAGGACCAAGCATTACATCCCCTTTAAGGGTCTAAATACCCAAAAAAGATTATAATCTTAATATATGGATATATATGACATACATATATATATTTATGGTATATATGAAATACAATTTATTTAGAAATCTGGCTTGTATGTGTCAAAAAGTCAGTACGCTACCAAAATTTCAAAGCACTACAACAAAAATCAGCATAAGGCCAAAATAACAGTAAGTTCACCCCAGGAAACCATATATTTTTGGAAAGTACATATGAGGAATCCAAAAGGAAGTATTATTGCATGCGTTAAGTCGCATATCACGTGTGTTAAATAGCGTGCAACCGAATGCGTTATTTTTTAGCAATAATACTAACGCATGATTCACAAACACTTAGACGCGCTAAATATCGTATTAGTCTATGCGAAAATTAACACCTACTTGGGGCAGGCGGTAATTATAGAAAAGTACAGTTCATGAGCTTTTGGCAATAAAATATGGACTTTGTAGTGTGATTTATTCAAGTATGTGTTGGCCCTAGAGTGATGTAGCCTCCAGTTTGCAGGGAAATGGTCATTTTAAGAAAAAGTAGTTTTACGAGCTTAATGGTGTGTATGGCTAATATGGCGTGCGTTTTTTCGCACGCGGTGACAGTTTGTGCGAGCTGCATTAATTAGCGAGCGCTGCATCAAATACAGCACGAAAATAGTCTTCGCGACTTAAATAACACAAACAGCATCGCGTCTAAATTAACGCAAGTATCCTTTTAGTGAATCGTGCGTTAAGACGCGAAAAATAAGACGCAATAACATTTTTAACGCATGCTATAAATAGCGCTCGTTTTAACGCACCTTAGTGAATCAACCGTTATATGTTCTATTTTGGTTACAAACATTACTGTACAAATCACACAATCTTTTCCCAGATTTGTGAAATATATGCAAGAGGAAACCCTGTATGGCAGGGTATAATTTGTCTTACCATGCGTGTTGTCCTTCTCATTTCCGTGCAGCTGAGACAGAGGTGTAGCAGCCAAGATAGCTCATCTAATAGATTTATTGATTTTTCTGCTGTCAGTTCTTAGCAGCACAGCATTTATTTGCAGGATGCCATTTCCAAACTAGAAAATAGAAATGTTCTTGCTCTGTTCATGTTGTACCCCACAATTCTAGAGCAGGAGCAAAGTACTGGTGGTAGCTATTAATGCTTATTGAATTACACTTCTCTGGGATGTGCTTACTTGCTTATTTCAGAAGGCTGAATTCTCTTTGCATAGGAAAGATATTGGGGACCTGGGATTTACAGTGCAGTGCCTCCACCTAGTGGGCACTGAGGAGCACACCTCAGGGGAATTCCACTAGGAAATAATCACATGCACTTTTGCAGCACATATTAACTTTATATAGCAGTTTAGAAAAAAGTCATAACTGTAAAAGGCAAACAATATAACCTTGCTTTGGGAAACTCGTGTGGTTTTAACCACACTTCTGGTACAGTCTCTCCCAGGACACAATCCCACACTCCTGGTGAAAATACCCTTGCCAGGGATGGCAACAGGAATCCACAGACAATTGAATGAGATACAGAATGCTCTCTCCCTTTAGGCTGGAGCTCAAAGACTGTCTTTAGCTGGTTACTGGGAGTTCAGTCACTTGCCTGCTGCTCTCTATTCTTCTGGATATGGCTCTCTTTGGCTGGCACTGCAGCAGGGGACACTTAATGACCTACTGGCCCCACCCCTGATTTTGGCTCCAAAGCCAGGCACTCCCTGGATCCTCTCTTTCTCCCAGAAGTGCACTGGGGCTCTCAGCCAATCAGGTTTCTCTCCAGTAAGTAACCAGGCTGGATGATATTACAGACAGCAAAACAGGGGAAAAGGTTCCACGACCCCCTAAACTTATCGAAGCAGAGGCCTAAACACTGACATTATAGGATTTACACCCTTTTAGAGTGCTTTCTATGTTCTGAAACTTTATTTATGAAAAAAGAGAATACTTCTTAACTACATTCTTCATAAAAAAGATTACTGGTACATTCATTTTGAGTCGTTTATACCTCCCAGCAGTCTGGACTGTAAAGTTGTGATTTTGGCCATGCCTAGTTATGAATAACTGAAGTCCTGGCTTAAGCTAAATCCCACCCAATTTAATTTTTACTAAAGCTTAACTATTTACTTTTGGCATTTATGTTATTTAAAATTATGTTGCAGTGTACCCCTTCCTTTTCTGTTTATTTTAATCTATTACTATCTGTCTGGATAGGTTTGGGGTTCAGGGGCCCATAAAAATATTTTGCTGTGGACCCAGTAATTTTCTATACCAGTGTATAGAAAAGGATACACATTTTATTAAGATACATGATCTCTTCCCTTCCTTTAAAAAAGAGCTAAATATATGTAGTTAGCCATTTTTCATAGAGACAGCAACAATGTATGGCCAAGTAGGTCTGTGTTTTATACACAGCAGGGTTTTCCACAAAAACACAACACTATGTTATAACTCAATGCAGCATATGCAAACAAATAAATTAAAGTTGACTCATCTGAAACAGAAAAGACCAGTCCACTAACCATTCTGTTCAGCCTCTTTGCTATTTTCTGCTCAGTGCATGGATAGTTGTACCATGGAAAATGCTCTTTTCTAATCTAAAGTGTTTTCTAATCTGGTAAAATTGTAGAGACTGCTGTACAAGGGGAATGTGGCAGAGACTGCACACACAGTGGAAGTGAGGCAGATGATAAAGATGGATAAACTGTTGGAAATGTAATGTAAAGCATAGAAAGGAGTCATGGTTTATTATAAAATGTGGGGCATATATGGCTGATCAAGGTTGAAGATCTCAAGACTAAAAAAAATACACTATAAGGGCAAAATAATCCAGATACTTCTGGTATTTATAAGCGATGTCAATTGCTGATATGTCTGGCTTTACCATCATAGGGTGCTGCCTTTCCAGATTTGGCCCTGCTATAAATGTGTATATATATATGTAACGCTTTTCTGACCCAATTTACCAAACCCAGGCTAGTAGTGATAATGTGAGCATGGGTTACATTGCGACACTTAATACAAAGGGGTGAGCCTCCGCTATATGGGAGAATTAGATGGAGCTGAGGGTGTAGTTGAACCACAACTAGCTGAGGTGTGTAGTGCAAATAGAGAATAATGGACGCCAGAGGATTCTTGCTTAATAACTATGGTACAATTTATTGGACAAAGGCACAACTTTATAGTGCAGCAGGGTATACTCACAGACACAGCAGTATAAGAATTGGTCAATGGAGTACAGCAGATGTAACACTTTAGGCACAGAATACCCCACTTGGAGGATGCACAGAGGATTAGTTGACACCTGAGATATAGACCTTTCAGAAGGGAGTGTTCCGGCCGACTGTGGTCCAGGGGAGAGCTCCTAACACTGGTACCTGGCGTCTAATAAAACCGGTCCCTAAAGAACGACTACAGAGCCGGGGTGGACTAAACCCTTTGTTACAACTCCTGGTTGGGGCTATTGACTGCCCTTGCTAAATAAGCTAACTACTCTCACCACTTCTAGAGGGTGCTATAAGTAAAACTGTCTGTGCTGGCTAGTTCTCATTCACGGGGCCCTGTCCCCGACTTATAAACTGGCAGTTCTCTTTACTGAGACCGTGTGTCTCAGGCCCGATGACATGCAGCCTGAGAGAACAGCAGCCAAAGAGGAAGACACTTCCTTGTGCCAGACACTATATAGTCTGCACAAGGGGAGTGGTCAACCTGGGCTAAACCTATAGAGGGTAGCCTAATACTGAAATCTGAGTGTAGAGGGCTCTGCCCTATTACAACACAGATAACATAAAGATAGGGGATAACACCATAGGGAGCTTAACCCTATGGGTCCCTACATTCACCCGGGGGAAGAATCCATTCCGACCCGGCAATGGCAAATAACATTAAGTACACATTTCAAGCAAAAACAGTAGTGCATTGATTTAGTGCAAAAATACAGTACCCATACATCCGTTTCTGATACCCTCTCCTGAGGAGTATCTGGTACACTGGATAGCTGTAAAGAAAAGATTAGGCACATACAGCAACTTGTATTGAATCATATACACTTTGAGCGTCCTGTAGGATCACTCCAGTGCACACATGGGAATTCTCCTGAAATACAGGTTCCCAGGCACCATCTTAGCTGTAACAGAATTTTGATTTAAACAAAATATTAACTGTTTCGTTGCTAGTTACGTTACTGTAAACCATATACAATCATGAGTGTCATAATAGATCACTCAGGCACTTTACTTAAAACAAGTCTTGAGTCACCTTCCTGACTTCACTCAGGGGTGCTCAGGCACGCACTTACACATGGAAACGATCCTGCCTTCACTCAGGTGTCTCCAGGCACTTTGCTGAGCTGTAAAGAAATAGTTATAGGGCACAATTTAAACTGTTGCACACTCCCACCCATCAACTTTATTAAGTCCAGGCCTTCCACCCTAACCCAGTGTTCATGGATCTCTCGACATGCACTCCGTAGGTGTGGATTAGGCATTGGGGTCCACCCTTAGATGAGGTAGGTGAAAATAGAAGTTGAAGTGGAATGGGGCGCAGCAGTCTTTTTGGTTGTTCACCCAACTATTAACAATTTTACAGTCTCTCCTTGAGAGCTTCAACTTAGGAACAAGAAAACAAGTCCATCACTGTGGACATAACTGCAGAAATGGAATCACACTCCATGGCGGCAAACCGGCAGTCTCTTTGGAGGTGCCCAAAACGGTGGGTGTTTTACCCTTTAACTTTAGGGAACTAACAACCCACCTCCCACCCGGGGGAAAATCCCATCTGGGATGAAGATCCAGACCGGCATGGGGTTTTCCTACCTAATGGAGGTTCCTGTCGTACTTCTCCTTGGTCACTCGGTAGGACACATAATAGGCAGGGTGTGGTTTGTCCGTCTTCCCTCCTGAAGGAAGATTTGACAGTAGAGCAAAATTTCTATCATCCTGAAATTTTCCACACGATTGCACTCCATGTTTCAGTATGGTTCGTCCGAACCACCACTCACGGGCAATATTTGACAGGTACTCAGTATCTTGGGTTCTCCGTTTTACATTTTGATGCAGGAGGCCTCCAGGAATCAGGCCCTCCCGACGGATGAGTTCCCCATACAGCCATTCATCAACATGGGCTTCCACCTCATCGTATACCCACTCTGGGGCGTATGGCATGTAGAATCCCCATTGTTGAAAAACTCTCTCATTAATCAGTCTCTGCACTCTAGATACAGAGCGAAATTTTTCTGAGTCAGCCCTTCCTGGGGCAACCCAACAAGAGGTACTTTTGTTCACGGCATGGGGAGGAGGTGGTACAACTGGCCAACCTGGCGGATCATTAGACAGCAGCTCCGGCTCTTTTGGAGATTCTGATCCTCTCTGCCCTTCTGGTAGAGAACGTCTAGGCAGTGGCCCAAAAGTCATATGGGCCCAGTCAGGTCGATGGCCTCGTCTTTGCGAGGTACCGCTCAGGAAGATTGCACTCCCTGAGGAATGGGATGAAATTGCACTCTCTTTGTCAGGTGTAAGTGACTTAGACTTTCCTCTCCCCACACCTTTTAATAGTATCCGCAGATTCTCCTCTTCCCTTGAAACACCTGACGGCTCCTGAGAACTTTTGCTTTTGGCAGAAACCGCTGCCTCCACAGGATACATAGAGGTTGAGGCCGTCACTGAAACTGAATCCAGCCTATCCTCATCTGAACGGTCAGATTTAGCATCAAAATCCTGCGTAACCTTTATAGGAACGCTAGCATCATCTAGGTGCTGTGGAACTGGCGTAGGAGCAGGAGTAGCAGGCCTGGGTATATCAAGTCCCACCGCGCCACCTTGGACAAATGGTCCCTGCGCTCTCTGTAGGGGCTTTGCCCAACAGCGCGACTTACAAAAAGGGCAGCGGACTTCTAGTTCCTTCCATGCTTGTACTATAACCTGCCCACAACATTCGCAGTAAGGTTCCACTACCACGCTACCATCCTCTGTGGTGCGCTCCCCAAAAGTGCCCAGCCACACATAACGTTGAGACTGGGATGTCATAAAGGTGGTATCACTACCCAGGGTGTCTGGGGTCAGTGAGCGGGGACTAGCGTTGTCAGCCATCTTTAAAGGCACAAAGTTGCAGTTCACCGAATAGGCTGTCTGACAACCGCAGCAATAATGATCAAGTCCCTGCTGGATCGCCTCCCAAACGGCAATAGCCTCTTGAAGACGCACCCGGGGATCAATTATCAAGGGAAGTCAATAGTAATACCCGGTCGCAGCCGCGATTTCCGGGCAGCCAGATAAGGCAAATTACAGCGGTGCTGTTTTCCTGTCGGTCGCAGCCGCAAACCGATGGGCACTTTGCCGCTTAAGGGGTAGCCCACAGCCGTGGGGTACTCACTGTGTAGTAAACGTATTTCGTCGCCACCCGGGCCGCAGCCGCTGGTCCCGGAGTGACACACCCAAGCAGTCCTTCTCGGCAGCCGCAGAGTAAGGTGGGTACTTATGCGCTGGTAGCGTAGATGATAAGGCACTAAACAATGATGGCAGCCGCACAACACTGTTAGCTTCAGCAGGAGCTCAATCACACGCGTCTCTCTCCTATGCAAGTGAGAGGCATAAGATGGCCGCCGTGACGTCAGGGTCACGGAAAATGGCCGCCAAGTCTCACAAACAACCCGCCTCTCGCGGGATTTCGTAGCAAAAGAGCGCCAAAAATCTAGATGGGCGGTGATAGACAGTTCCGCTGGCCAATGGGATTACACGGGGGGGAATCCTCAAGCCCGAACCCACGGCCAATTAGTTATCAGGGATTACGATCAGGACTGCAGGCGCCTTTTGCCTAACGCGTCCGGCAGTGCCTGTCAGTAAAAATTTAAAGCAACAACACACTTTTACTCAGCCCCTCAGGTAATGGCTCCGATAATTTCAAAATAAATTTAACCCTTCGGGCCCCACGTTGGGCGCCATAAATGTAACGCTTTTCTGACCCAATTTACCAAACCCAGGCTAGTAGTGATAATGTGAGCATGGGTTACATTGCGACACTTAATACAAAGGGGTGAGCCTCCGCTATATGGGAGAATTAGATGGAGCTGAGGGTGTAGTTGAACCACAACTAGCTGAGGTGTGTAGTGCAAATAGAGAATAATGGACGCCAGAGGATTCTTGCTTAATAACTATGGTACAATTTATTGGACAAAGGCACAACTTTATAGTGCAGCAGGGTATACTCACAGACACAGCAGTATAAGAATTGGTCAATGGAGTACAGCAGATGTAACACTTTAGGCACAGAATACCCCACTTGGAGGATGCACAGAGGATTAGTTGACACCTGAGATATAGACCTTTCAGAAGGGAGTGTTCCGGCCGACTGTGGTCCAGGGGAGAGCTCCTAACACTGGTACCTGGCGTCTAATAAAACCGGTCCCTAAAGAACGACTACAGAGCCGGGGTGGACTAAACCCTTTGTTACAACTCCTGGTTGGGGCTATTGACTGCCCTTGCTAAATAAGCTAACTACTCTCACCACTTCTAGAGGGTGCTATAAGTAAAACTGTCTGTGCTGGCTAGTTCTCATTCATGGGGCCCTGTCCCCGACTTATAAACTGGCAGTTCTCTTTACTGAGACCGTGTGTCTCAGGCCCGATGACATGCAGCCTGAGAGAACAGCAGCCAAAGAGGAAGACACTTCCTTGTGCCAGACACTATATAGTCTGCACAAGGGGAGTGGTCAACCTGGGCTAAACCTATAGAGGGTAGCCTAATACTGAAATCTGAGTGTAGAGGGCTCTGCCCTATTACAACACAGATAACATAAAGATAGGGGATAACACCATAGGGAGCTTAACCCTATGGGTCCCTACATTCACCCGGGGGAAGAATCCATTCCGACCCGGCAATGGCAAATAACATTAAGTACACATTTCAAGCAAAAACAGTAGTGCATTGATTTAGTGCAAAAATACAGTACCCATACATCCGTTTCTGATACCCTCTCCTGAGGAGTATCTGGTACACTGGATAGCTGTAAAGAAAAGATTAGGCACATACAGCAACTTGTATTGAATCATATACACTTTGAGCGTCCTGTAGGATCACTCCAGTGCACACATGGGAATTCTCCTGAAATACAGGTTCCCAGGCACCATCTTAGCTGTAACAGAATTTTGATTTAAACAAAATATTAACTGTTTCGTTGCTAGTTACGTTACTGTAAACCATATACAATCATGAGTGTCATAATAGATCACTCAGGCACTTTACTTAAAACAAGTCTTGAGTCACCTTCCTGACTTCACTCAGGGGTGCTCAGGCACGCACTTACACATATATATATATAGATAGATAGATATCACAAAATGTCTCAAGGTAAAAGATGTAAAATGGT